>NW_017387737.1:205410-279389 GCF_001664035.1 Metschnikowia bicuspidata var. bicuspidata NRRL YB-4993 | reverse complement strand
TCTTTTGTAAACCTTGCGGTCCTTCTTTGTAGAAAATAAAAACATTTTGGTCAAAATCAAATATCCTTCTTTCAAAGAATATTTTCCACACACTAGTAAGACTCTCATCTTGAAGTTTTCCGAAAGTCGATGTAAGCATCCGTTTGTGCTCAGCGGTCGGCTCAGGACCCATAACCTGTTTGTATTTCTGCTTGAGTACAGGATATTCCAACTCAATGTCCTGTCCACAAGTGGTTCCCAACTGGTACAGTTGAGATATCGGATTCGACATGATGTACTAGCGTGTGGAAATAAACCTTTATTTAGGAAAAACTAAAACCACTTTTGTGTCAACTGACCTTCTAAAAAGATCTCTAGAGGGAATTCTCTTCCCTTCATATACTCGTCGTGCTATTTGGTTCCGGGTAAGTGGTGCGAACTTTAATGTCTCATTTGTCACATGATTAATTAGGGCTAAGCGTCTAGTTCTCACAGTGAGGACGCGCAGAGCCTTCGCAGTCTCGGTGAGAAAAACCCATCATCGGATCTAACTCCGGCACCCGACTCGAAAAATCGCCCGATCCCCCCTGGAATGACTCGCCTTGATTCTAAATGGGCCGATCACGGCGGACCCGCGCCGACGGCGCCAAAGCAGGACGCAAAGACAAAAACCTTGGGCGACGGCAGACTGATCGCCAAGCCCGCAGCGCAGAAATTACCTTCCAAATGGGCAGATGCCCCCGACCCCGAACCCGTCCACAGAGCCCCGCCCAACAATAACACACAGCTCCCGACGCCCCCCTCTTCTGCTGGGAACGGCGCCAAGGGAGCCTCCAGAGAACGGGGCCATCGCGGCGGCCGACGCAGATCGGAGGGGAAACCCGACCGTTCGTCCTCGGAGAACAGTGGCGAGAGCCGGGGATCGCGCGCAAACGGGCACTCCAAGGAGGTGCGGCAGGAGCGCAGAAAGTCCCTGTCGGACTCGGGGCGCTCATTGGCCAGCAGACTCGGGAGCTTGCAAGTCAGTGATGAGCGGAGCGGTGCTCGCGACGGGAAGCCCAGGAAAGACCACGCGGGCCGGGGCGCGTCCCACGGAAGGCACCCAAAGGCCCCCGCCCGCGGTTCTGGCGGAGAGAGCGACGACGAGGGGCCCGGGGGGAAAATGTCTGCGGCGGCGCTCTCGTTTGCTCTGCGTTTGGGAGTCCCCGAGAAGGAGCGCAAGGCAAGCGGCCAGACTCCGCAGCCAGGCCGAGACAAGCGCCCGGCGCCCAGCGCGCCGGGCCCGGGTGCGTCGAGGCGTGACCAGCCCGCTCCGGCGCCCGCGGGTTCCAGGTACCTTACACCCAAGCAAAAACGAGCGTTGGAGGAACACGAGAGACAGGCCAGGTTGGCCAAGGAACGAGAGCTCAAGGACGCCCAGTTGAAGGCTGAGGTCCAGAGCATCTTTGAGAAGATGGGTGACAAGACCACGAGCTGGGCCGACCTAGAGGACGAGTCGGACTAGACGACTGGTGGCCTCGACCCACGCTTCCCTCCTCTCACACGACACTTCTGATGACAATACACGAAAGACAAAAGACGCAAGAACACGGCCAGACGTCACCCGCAGCATCGCCTTCGGACTGCCAGCTGGGGACTTGGCCCGTAGAGCCAGCGGGCGTCCACGACGCCCCACGTGATTCAGCCTCGGCCAGAGTCACGTTTCACGTGAATTGTAATGCTACCAGCATGAGGAGCCGTCTGTCCTTCTTGGACCAATTCGGAACGGGGCTCGCTCTTGCAGACGTGTGCGCCAGATCTCGTATTAGAGATATTGGCTACCGAACCAGTAAAGCCCTGAGCCCGCATGGGCTTATTTTGCCGGGCCGTTTTTTTTTTTTTTACCCAAAACAATTGCCGTGGCCAAACTCTCGCCCGCCGCCATCTTATGCCTCCGCCTTTGCCCCTTCTCTAGTTTTTTGGCGTACGTAGAGTGCCCTGTAGACTTTCCCTATTGTTCTGCGCGCAGCCAGTGAGCCCTATTCAGTCCCAAATTAGCCCGGCTTCCACCACCATCACCTCTCACCCTCAACGCTATCACCTCTCACCTCCACCACTAGCACCTCTCGCCTCCACCCACTTTCCACAGCGCCTCGAAAAACACCTTGGCTCCTGTGAACGTCAGCTCCCGTCCCTGGTTTTCTGGTGGACCCAATCAAATGTCGTCGTCCCCCTCTCTGCGGATTCACTCCGGATTAGCACGGCTATTGAGCCCCAGACTTGCCCGCAAAGCCATCTCCAATCCGGCAAGATCCTTCAGTACACGGCCGTGCAAGGCCCCATACAATGACCGTCTTCGCCAGCGGGTCATCCAGGAAATACGAGCCAATCCGAGCATGTTGACTGCCGGAGGCAGAATGATCCAAGCAAACAGGACCAGCTGGTTCCGGAACCTGTTGATATTGGCGTCATCCCTCGGTGCGTGCGTGGGCCTATATCTAGCGGGCCAGATCTACCTAGTGCACGCACTGGAAAAGGCAGATGTAGTCTCCAGGCAGGTCTTCATTCCCTTGTGGATGGGGGTGAACTGGCCGTGGCAACGGCGCTTCGCTTTGCCCCAGTATCTCCGCTATTTCGACCCCGCTCATCCTGCTGCTCACGCCGACAGGCACGGGCTTGCAGAGATAGTCCAGCGAGACGACGTGGAGCACCAAGTCTTGGACTGTCTTTTTCGCCTGACCGTTGTCCGAGAGACCTTCAAGCTTCCCATAAGCGTGAGATCTACGCCCACCGATACTTTCGAGCTCTGGATCGAGCCACGACATTGCACCTTGCATGGGCCTCGTTTCAGAATAGGGAAAACGGACAATGCCGTCTCGGTCAGTTGCGACTGGCATATCAAGCTGGTCAAGTGGGCCTCCAATATAGATGAATTTGTCTCGGGCTTGACGTCCGAGCTCGGCACTCTTTCTACTGCAGAGGCACAAAGAAACACGCACGACAAGGGCAGCGGCCGTGTTCACCGGGCGAATACTGCGGAAGACGCCAGCTCCAGGCCGTTAGAGGCTCTGCTGCTGCGGGACCAGCTCTACAATTTCGTGTTCAAAGGCACCTTGAATGTAAGTGACCTCAGTGAGCTGCGCACTGGAGTTGTTGCGTTCACTGGTGTCATCGACAACACCCACATTGGACTCAGTGGTGGGGTCAAGATCGTAGCAATGACATTGGACGTCATTGAAGACGGCAAGCCCAGTATTCTTTACAAAATTAAATAAGAAAATACAGTTTAGGGTCTGAACAAAAGAAATGCGGCGCTCCACCATGACACTGGTAAGTTCCGCGTGATGGGGTATCGCAGGCAAGGTCGGGTGTGTTTCCATCTTGACTCTGGGATTCCTGCTCTGGTGGTCTCTCGGTAAGTCCGGGAAGCTGGAATACACTCCATGGAGTACTCTAGCAGAACATGTAAACATATCCCGAAAGACCAAAGCATGAAAAAGTTTCCGATGGCCGATTCAGTGGCTTGCCGGCTTTTCCCGCCATTGGCCCGTCCAGAGAATTCCCTAATCCTGGCATTGGCAATTATTCACGTAGAGCCAACCATCGCTGCTTCCTGCCCCGCGTTTCTCCTGCACCAGGCGCGACTCTTATCAAGCAAGGCCCTGCCCGGAACTTCCTGCGGAATTCCCAGATCTGAAGAAAACTTCAAAAAGACCTCCTCCTGCGTTCAGAGACTCGGTTCAAGTCCCGTTGAAATGCTCCAATCAGACTCTGAAAATGGCCAAGAAAGCGGTAAACGGACATTTGAGGACGACGGGCAGAACGCTTCATCCAAGAGACGGTCTAGCCTGGTGAATCACCAACGAGCACTTAAAGCCTGTGAAGCTTGTCGCAAGGGCAAAACAAAATGCTTCAAATCCTCCAGTGTTGCCGTCCGATGTGTTCGTTGCACCAGCTCAAAGCTTGAGTGTCTGTTGGAGTTGGAATATAAGCTATATAATCCGTCGGTCACCATCATCGATGGCATTCCCGAGCACTTGCTCGATGCACCGGTAGAGAATGCATCGTTCCCACCTCATTTCATTCCCAAGCCCGAGCAGATTTCGCTGGGTCGCAACTCGGATTTTCAGACAAACCAAAAACTCGACCGCATCTACAGAGGGGTGTCGGATATTTTGGCCATCATGACAGCCCTGCTGAAAAGCACCGGCGCGTTGCCTTTGGTGAACAACGACGTGAAGCTCTTGTTAGATGCGGCAAACTCAATGAAGAAAACTTCAGAGATTTCCACCCCCCTCGAATTGGTAGACTCGCTCCCTGCAAATCCAATAAATTTAATTCCCAGTGGAATTGCTCGCTTTGGATTCCCCAACGTGTCACTGTACCCAACCATGGATCAAGCTTCCCTAGAACAAGAGCGTGGTGATAGCAATGAACCACTTCAGAATGTTCAGTCCGACTCCGCGGACTTTCTTTCGTCCTCTCAATCTTTCAGGATATCTCCTCTCAGCGTGGTTTCGAACTCAATTGGACACATACCTCTGTCAATAGCAAATCTTCTAAACCTATCATCTCTCAGAGCTCAGAGTTTCAGTCCTTCCCGAAAAACTCAGTATGACATAATCACCTGCGGAATTCTTCCAGAAAATGAAGTTATTGCTTTGATGGATGATTTCAGAAGCAACTATGGACGATGGGTACTGTTCCCGATACTGATCTCCACAAAAATACTCGTCAATCAAATAAGACGAAAGTCCTCTTTACTTCTCAGCACATGCTGCTCGTTATCTTTGAGATATCTGCTAAACGGTGAACCAAGTCCCGGTGATATTGATTCCCATCGCAGAAAAAAAGACGCATACAGAGCAGTGATCAAGCACTTGGTGCAAGATTTGAACAAGTCACTACTAAAATACGCCGCTTACCAAAGTTCCAAGGAAATTGGAGAGGATGTCGAGTTTTTCCAGTCCATGGTGATTCTTTCGATTTACTCTCTATCTTTGTCTTCCATTGTATCTAATACGGTAGACCCCGAATCACTTTTGGATGAAGATTTGGAATTGCGTCATTTGAATCTAGATCCTTGGTACTTATCAGGTCTAGCACTCTCGACTTTCATATCGAAATCAACATTTGGCAAATTATTTGAAACGTCTGATGGATCTACAAAACTGTCTCCACAATACGTTGCCATGTATGATGAGCTCACCACCGAGTATAGCCAGATTTTGACTCTTCTTCGAATCTACAATCATTTGATCCTTGTTCATTTAGTAAGCTGTGTTCTCAGTGGACGAATGTGTCTAGTTGATGAAATAAGGCTCAATCAATGTACCTCGGCATTGAGCTTGCCCAGTGCTACAAACTTTGATGGAAGAATGGTGAGCGAGATTGGAGTTTTACTCATTACCTACAACTTCATCCAAATAAACTCAAACTTGGATTTGAGCAAAGGCACGAGTCAGCTTGAGACTAGCTTGGAAGCAGTGGAAGCCGACTTCCAAGCTTGGCACGAGCAGTGGGGATACCTTTTTGAACAGCCTGTCCTACAGTTCGGTGAGTTTTGTTTTAACTTTTGTGACTTGCAGATCGTATACAACTACGTTTACTATAAAGGACAAGCGAACTCTGGGGATGAAATTCTCACAAGATACAATGGCAAAGAATTCTGTGAATCGCAAAACTTAATGAGACTACTAAAGCATGCTGCTGATGCAGATCTATCCAAAATTCTTCTCCGATCCTTCACTTTGACGCATTTCGTAACTAAAGTGGATAATGATTCATATTTTGCATATCTATCTGATCAGATACACTTTTTCTTTTTCTATGGTGCGATATCCTTGGTCACAACTTTGAAAATCCTAAGCGATGAAAGCAAGCTCTCGCTTCTAAAATCATTACCAACAGAGCATCTGGGTAGTCATACAATGAAGTCTATCCTCAAAATTGTCAAGTTGTTGACCCAGAAGTTCGAAAAAGTGGCTCAAGATAACCCAAATGATATCATTACTCAATACAAGAATGGAATCCGTGATTGCGTGGAACGTCTATCTCCTGTTCCATGAAATGCAGCGATGCCAAGTTGTTTCCTTTCAGGTCAAGTGTCCTTTGAAATTTCCCTCCATGTAATCGATATGAACGAATGCTCTTTCGACCATGGGTAGCGTTTCTATTGCGTACTGAAGTGCCTCGGCAATATCATGGGCATCTTTGAAACCAACATCGAAGTTTTCGGTGTCGAAAACAACATCTATTTCAACAGTAAGTTTATCACCCGCATGGTACGCTTTCAAGGCAGTAATTTGCTTAATACATTCCGCGAATCGATAAGCAAGATACAAAATAACCTTATAGTCATCAGGATCGGCAACTGCCCCAGTCAATTTGTCAATGTGCTCGAAAGCAGTTTGGCCCCAGATTATCATGATGTACAATGATAGCAATAAAGCCCCAAGCGGGTCAAACCACCATACATCTAGTAAGTGCCCCGCCGCTGGTACTATCAAGGATATAGTATTGAACATGATGTCAGTGACAGCATCCTGGGCCAAAGCTTGCACAGAACTGGACTTACTCAAAGAACACCACCACCAGCACCAGATCTTGGCAATAATTGTGACAAGCATGATGGAAATTGCATCCCAGCCAATTTGTGCCGGTTGCTTATCTGTGGACTTATCGAGGAACAACTTTTTGAAGGATTCTAGACCGACCTGGAAGAATGATATGATGATTATCACAGAAAAAATCAAAATTCCAAGAGGTTCTAGCTTGGTTCTGCCGATAGGATACGCAAACTTTGTCCGCCAGCTTTTGGAGGTCGATAGTCTGTTCGCAACATAGATAATAAAAGTAGAAAGGAAATCGAGGATTGAGTCAACCAAAGACGCAACCACAGAGAGCGAGTTTGTAAGAAGGGAAATAACAAGTTTTCCAAGCATCAAGAAGAAGTTGATGACGAAATTCACCATTATGGCCAAAACAACCTGTGACGACGACTTCTCCTCGTCAAACCCCAAGAACTGTCCTCCATCGCGAATATTCCCAGGATACTCATTGATACGTGATTTCGAGTTGCTCTTCTGCATTTCCGTTCCCTCTCGGCCTTCCTCCTCAAGCACACCCAACTCGTCATCGTGTCCATGTGGATTTGTGTAAGTGGTCAACATGTTCAAGTGCATTTTCCCATAATCTAAGAAGTGGTCAATCTCGCTAAAGCGCCGAATGAGCTCATTCTGGTCATGGTAGAAACTACGCACCCTCTTGTTCTTTACAAGGGACAAGTCACTCACGAAGAAGTCTTTCCAATCTGCCAAAATATCGTAGTGGCCGATTAATTTCTCGGGTCTGAAAATACTCAATATACTGGCCCGAGTGAAAGGTTCGTCCAGGTCCCGAAAAGGCTCAAAGTCTTGAGCCTGACTCTCTGGATTTAAATTAATACTAGAGTTTGATACATCAAAGCTGGAGTACGGATTCAGCACACTGAACTGCGAGCCAAGAAGCCGTTGCAAAAGTGGCGTTTGTTGGTTTTGAGACGCAGATGTGCCTTGGTGGTAATTTCGGTGTAAATCAGAAACAGAACAAGACGAACGGCGGACACGTGCGGGCAGCGCCTGGCGGTGTGATCTGATAAACTCTTGCTGTTTCCCGGGAAATCCCACGCCTTCCTGTCTTGAAGCAAGAGGCAACGTGTCAGCCCTTTGATAGCCCTTGAGGCTTTGATTGTCCACCGACAGTCTTGTGGGAGATCTGGAGTGCGCCATTGATGGAATGGAAACTAGACTTAAGTGAGGCAGGTGATAGATATGGTCTTACAATCTGTGTAACAGTGGCTGCAAGAGTCACGGAAGATGACGATTGAGAGTCCTAAATGAAGAATTCCGCAATCAAATACTTTATTAGTAGTAATTATAAGTACAAGTGATACTATCAAGAGAAGGCCAGCCCATTGAGATTGACCAGTACCAGTGACGTACGCAGTGATGTGAACATAGAGGTTACGGTGTTCTGCATGTGGTGAGGTTACTGGTCACCAAATCTGGTCACTCCCCACCTGCATCACTGAAAGAGGATCGCTCCTTCTTCAGAATTCCATGAAAAATGACTCAAGTTTGAGAAAAAAAGTTGCTGACAGTATTTGTTTTGTTCTCAATAAAGCTACTCTATATTTTTGTGTTGGCTGTATACGCGAATGGTAGCGAGCACATCCAGTCATATCTGAATTCGTCAATCCTTTAATAATGATTTGGGTTCACAGTGCTTACTTAGAGAGTACCTACCAAAATCCAGGTAATTAACTCGAAACTTCCCAGAGTTTCCCAATCGTTGTGCCCAAAAAACAAATAGGATCATGACTCCCATATATAATTGGAGTTTGACAAGGCACCCTAATAACCAATCAAGTGGGATATATTGCGCCTTGCCTTTTTGAAAGCACTCACGGTAGATTTCAGAGTTCAAGCTACACCTTGCCTTTCAAACGCACACTCTGACAATTGCCGATTTTGACTGGGAAAGACCAATTTAGCTCCTCCCCAAATGATCGTCCAGTTCCAAGTAGTCAACGGCCAGAACACATGTACAGTGCGGGGCCCCAAGCTGCATGCACGTTATACCCTCATGTGCCTATCATGGTGGGTTACCCGACCGACGCGCGATGTTCCACTACTTGAGGAAGAAAAAATCACCCGGTCCATCACTCTCTTCTTTTCACTGCAAGCATCAGTTCTACCTAATATTCTCAATCGTGTTTTGCATGCTCGGGTTTCACAGGAAAAGGATTTTGAAAGCCCTTCGTTTCTGATCCAGTGGACAGCAAAAGCCTTTTTCGCTGTAACGGATCCTTGGTCTACACGGTATGTCTACCGCCTAGAATTTGGAAACGTAGCTCATATGATGATTGTTTTCACAAACATATTGTCAGGCGATTCCTGAGCCTAGTACAAACATGCATCACCATCTGATTTTATGCGGCGTTACCAATACATCGTTTTTTGCGAACGATTCACTAACAATATCTTAGATGCCCCGATGAGACTCTTTTTTTCTAGTACATTTGCCTTTGGGAGTTTTTGATTTCGGGCGAAATCACTGGCTGCCAATGGCGAAGATACTGCTGTGACGTTACTATGATGAAAAAACTTATATTCAGTTCTGCTTCTGAACCAAAAAATTCTGAAGATAACCCATTACCAAAAGCTTACTTTTCTGACGTCACCTCTCACAGCAGTATATTCGCCATCTCTTATTTCTCTTTTCCTCTGCTCGTTTATACTCTTTGTTCGGTTTTACTCTTTGCTCGCTTCTACTCTTTGCTCTACTTCTTCGGGATTTCCAGTATTATTGTTTACATTGGTCGTTTGCATCTATTTACCGAGCGAGAAGATGACGATCTTGCCGTCAATGCCGGAGGTGGAGATTTTGCCCCCGTCGTACCATCTCAAGCTGCTGATGGTGTTCTGATGTGTCGTGCTCAACGCCCTGCCCGAGCCTTGCAGGTGAGGCTTGTTGACTCTTCCCTTGAGATCCATCTCCTTGAACATGTTGAGCGCCTGGTGGCTGGAGATCTCGGCGTCGTCATCCGTGGATGGCGATACGTCATGGATCAAGTCTTTCTGCTTCTCCACGACAAACACCTCCTTCCAGCCAGACTCGTCGCCCTGGAACACAATCAAGTTGCAGTTGTGGCCTCCCACAATGATGGAGTCGCCTAAGAAGAGCATGGACTTGAAGGGCAAGTAGCTTGTTTTCACCGTGACAAACGACGAAGGGGGGAGGCCCTCGCCCTGAGGATATACCACGGAGATGGTGCCATCGTGGCTCACGTAGGCCAAGGAGTCGCCAACACCATCCCCATTGAAAGCCACGTCATGGATCCACGACCCGGTGGCGTTCGTGTAGTCGCCCACCAACGTCTGGAAGGGCAATTTCGACCCCCACACTGATGGCTCGGGCTTAGAGTCAACGCCCTTGATGTAGGCCGAAAACACCCTCACGTGGCCGTCCGTGGATCCAGACGCCAAAAGCACGTTGTTGGGGTGCCACGACAAGCTGGTGATGGTCGACTTCAACGGCTTCTTCAAGTGCTTGGAAACCCACCAGTCATTCTCTTCCTCGTAGTAGCAAACAGCAATCACACGGTCGGCGGAGCCCACGGCAAACTTGTCTCCATTGGGAGACCACTTGCAAACAGTGGCGGCCCTGTTGATTCTCAAAAGCACCAAAGTGGGCTTGTACTCGCCGGTCGAATCGGTCTGTTCCCAGACCAACGCGTTCCGATCCTGGGAACAAGTCAAGATTTTCGAGCCGTCGGGCGAAATGTCTACCGAGGTCACGGTTTTGTCGTGGCCTTTCAAAGTAGCGACAAGCTGTGGTTTGTTGGGCGAGTTTGGCGCCGTTTGGTACAACTCCACCGTGTTGTCTTTGGTCACAGCCAAGAGAGAGAAATCCGGCGAGAAACAATGGTCCTTGATGGGCTTGTGGCCCAATTGGTAGACAAGTGGTGGCGACATGCTTGCTGAGGTGGGTTTGTAGATGTTTGGTTTGAGCGTCACGACACAGGAGTTCACTCTACTGTGGGGCTTATCGAACAATACTAAGGATCACCTATGGAGCTGGGCGAGCGAACAGCCGAAACTGGACAGAGGCGTGGCCGCGGCGCCGCGCGCACCCGTGCACCACCGCAATCCGGGGCCCGTCAGGCCTGGGTGGATTGCAGGGTATCACGTCCATGCTGGCCCACGAATTCGCTGGAGCGCCCGTTCTATTTATTGCGAGCATCCCCTTTGGCTGCGCTAGACCATTGTCTCGGTTGCAAGAAAGAAAATGTCCTTAGGAAAAGACGCCCCTAGATAAAGACGCCCTAAAAAAAGGCTCAATAGGCAAGTAGATTCGCTTGTAGATCAGAGATATTGCGCGTCCTCGTCATCTAGTCCATCCGAGTAGATCCCGTGCCGCTGCTTCTCGGCGAGGAAGTGCTTGATTTTGCCCCATGCCTTGCGAACTTTCTCGTTTTTGATCCCTGAAATCTTGCCGTCCGCCTTGTTCACGGCGTAGCCAAGCAAGTTGGCTGTGCCCTTGTCAAACAAGGCCCTCAACCACATGAAAACCACCACTATTACCATTTGGTAGCCGGACGTGGACCTGAAGAGCAACGTGCGGATGAGCAAGTACACCACTAGCGCCAACTGGTCATAGGAAATAAGCAACGCCAAGAAGTCCGAATGCTTGAGCACCACGTCGATTTTCTTGTGTGCCGACAACTGCAAGAGAGAAATCATGAATGTGGGAATGATTTTGAAGACGGACTTGAATGTGAAGCACCAGATCACTGACATGGCAAGGAACTGGAAGTTCTGCTGGGCGAACAACGTGGAGAACGGCGGCAAGTAGCGCCAGCCGTACTTCTTGGACACCGTGGCGGCAAACGCCATGACAGAACCAATGAGCGACAATCTGTAACTGATTGAGTTGATATAGAAGACATTGGGCAACCAGAGAACCTGCCAGGTGAAAGTCACAACACCAAACACGATCGAGAGCACGTGGCCCGCAAGCCATATCAGGTACTTTAGGTTGGAGGGACCCGAGTGCTTCTTCACCAACGTCCGCTTCCTGTACTTGGGCTCCACGGTTTCGTTGGTGGCTATTTTATTATTATGGTTGGGATCCGAGCCGTTTAGTTGCTCGGGCCCTGTGCCATGGGATGCTGTTTGCACACCACTGGACGACATTGCTGTTTTCAAGAGTGTATTGGCGAGCCGGAATTGTTAATCTGGCCTTTCCAGGGGTGAAGAAACAGAGGGCTTGTTCCTAATACTACACCGCGTTGGGGCAAAAGAGCATGGACTATACGGGCTTCGAGAAATGCCGAATGGAAGCGGCTGGTGCACCCGTGCATCTGGCTCAGGAACGCACTGCGAGGCCCTTCAGTGCATGACTTGACAGACAGCCCCAACTCCAGCAATACAACTCCAGGTAGACGAGGCCAATCGAATCATTTCACATCATAGGAATCGGCTACGGTGGGCGGCCCGCTGTGACTTTTTGCCAAAAAAAAATAAATAAAACAAACAAAGAACACTTTTTTTAAACAGAATGGTAAAATTCCATATCGTTAAAGTAATGCAAGAAATGCGCGTCTTGTCTGAGCAATTGTTTCCTTCTCAACTCATATTCTAAGCTTTGCTCTTCAACTTCGAAATTGCTTTGAGTTGCTTCTCCAAAAACTTCCGTATTTGCTATCGGAAACAAAGCAACTGGATTTTTCAATGGTCTGGAAATGCTTTGCGCCCGACGCCGGGTCTCTTGACGTGCCCAAAACATGACCCAAAGAAAGCCCGATACAGACTGCGGCTCGGTCCTCATGCTCGTCACATTTTTGGCATCTCTGGAGTTCTGCGGCAAGCTTTTACTGTCGTCTAAATTGATATCCCAGTCTTCCCGTCACGGCTCCTGCATACACGACCCCGCCGCGGGCTCCCAAAACATACTCCAAAGCATATCTGGCCAGGTACGCCGGTCTCTGTAGTTCCACTACCTTCCCTCCAAAGTGCCCGACATGTCGCGTGACATTTTGCTGACTGATTTTGCGCTACACACCAACTTGACACCTCTAGAGCGCGAGGTGCTTACGCAGTACCAGACGCTAGCATCCAAACTAAGGACACTCGCAGAGGAGATCAGGAAAATACATCAAAGTTCAGACAGACATCTGGCCTCTGTCTTCCAGGGGCAGGCCTACAGCCTCCTACAAAACATGCGAGGCTTGGAACGCAAAATGGGACTAGTTTATACGCAATTCCGCACTGCGGTCTACGCGTTGCAGATCCAGAATGAGGAGACAAGTTTGCAAACGGAGGACGGTCGAAAGAAGAGTAACGTAGCGGAGCAATTTCCTGACACCGACGAAGATGTCGGGAATCACGTGCGCCAGCTCGTGAGCGAGGATGAGGGGACGACCGTGGTCTTCGACGAGCGTTGACAGGGCTCTAAAAGCCGGCTGGAAAACAGAACAATTCGGTAAAGACGATATGTATTGAAGGCGCAAGGAAACGTAATTTTTGGTTGCCGCTTTGAAACGCCGGTGACGGTGTCCCGCTTTTTTACCCCCGCACAATTCTGTAATGAAGCTCAGAAATCCTGGTGGTGGCCAGCTTAGTCTGATCCGAGACCCGAATACCGCTGTATTCCGGGTCGGGGCCCACACGCAGGTACGATGTACAAATCGGGATGGACATCCGCCAGCAGCCATACTCTTTTTCTAGAACCACCTGTCAAAATGCTTGGCTACCCCAGAAAAGCATGAGATCAGACCATGTCGAACCCGGGGTTCATTTCCTGGTCACCTGACCACCAGTCCAGTGCAGGAAACCCCACGTATGGAACCCGAGACCTGCGTGAAACTTCCCCTTGGGAGAGCAGTATTTGAGTTACAGAGTGCTATTTTAGTATTTCGAGGCATTCGATCGCAAAGCAAGAAAAAAAACCGGACAATCACCCGGCCTGCCACTGCCCTCCCCCCCGGGCCTGAGCCTCACATCTCGGGCCTGCACACAGCCGCTCCCATCGCTGCATCGGAGTCAGGCGCACAGCACCGCGGAGTCAGCTGGGCTAATTTCTCACCCAATATCTCACCAGCTGTATAAAAGTGCCGCATCTCCCGCAGTTCCTGAGCCTCGGCACGCAGCACCCAGTGTTTGAAATCCCACCAACAATGTCCAACGATTCCTACTCGACCCCCTTGTCTTCGAGGTACGCCTCCGAGGAAATGTCGCTGATTTTCTCGTTGCGCAACAGATTCTCCACATGGAGAAAGTTGTGGTTGAACTTGGCCATTGCCGAAAAGAAAGTCGGCCTTTCGGTCATCACCGATGAGGCCATTGCTGAGATGGAAAAGCACTTGACCATCACCGACGAGGAAATCGCTGCTGCCTCGGTCGAGGAGGCCAAGGTCAGACATGACGTCATGGCCCACGTGCACGTGTTTGGCGAAACATGCCCTGCTGCTGCCGGCATCATCCACTTGGGCGCCACGTCGTGTTTCGTCACAGACAACGCCGACTTGATTTTCTTGAGGGACGCGTACGACGTGTTGATCCCCAAATTGGTGAACGTGATTGACAGATTGTCCAAGTTTGCCTTGCAGTACAAAGACTTGCCAGTGTTGGGCTGGACCCACTTCCAGCCGGCCCAGTTGACCACCGTGGGCAAGAGAGCCACCTTGTGGATCCAGGAATTGTTGTGGGACTTGAGAAACATGGTGAGAGCCAGAAACGACTTGGGCTTGCGTGGTGTCAAGGGCACCACCGGCACGCAAGGCTCGTTCTTGTCTCTTTTCCACGGCGACCACGACAAGGTCGAGGAGTTGGACCAGACCGTTGTCAACTTGCTTGGTTTTGAGCACGTGTACCCTGTCACGGGCCAGACCTACTCGAGAAAGATCGACATTGATGTCTTGAGCCCCTTGGCTTCGTTGGGAGCCACCACCCACAAGTTTGCCACGGACGTCCGTTTGTTGGCCAACTTGAAGGAGGTCGAGGAGCCTTTCGAGAAGTCACAGATCGGCTCCTCCGCGATGGCCTACAAGAGAAACCCCATGAGATGCGAGAGAGTCTGTTCTTTGTCGAGACACTTGGGCGGCTTGTTGAACGATGCCATCCAGACCGCCTCCGTGCAATGGTTCGAGAGAACTTTGGACGACTCTGCCATCAGAAGAATCTCGCTTCCATCCGCCTTCTTGACCGCTGACATCTTGTTGTCCACCATGATCAACATCACCTCTGGCTTGGTCGTGTACCCTAAGGTCATTGAGAGAAGAATCAGTGCCGAGTTGCCATTCATGGCCACCGAGAACATTATCATGGCCATGGTCGAGAAGGGTGGCTCCAGACAAGACTGCCACGAGGAGATCAGAGTGTTGTCCCACCAGGCTTCTGCCGTCGTGAAGCAGGAGGGTGGCGACAATGACTTGATTGAGAGAGTGAGAAACACCGAGTACTTCAAGCCCATTTGGGCCGAGTTAGACTCTCTCTTAGACCCAAGCACCTTTGTGGGCAGAGCTCCTCAACAGACCGAGAAGTTTGTCGCCAAGGACGTTGCCGAGGCCTTGGCTCCTTTCAAGGACATGATCACCACGGAGACGGTTTCTTTGAGTGTCTAAACGGAGCTGGTTGGGGATTGGTGCGCGAATGGGAAACTAGATTCGAAATACGAAGAATAAATGAATATTATGGAATTGAAAACCCCATTTCTAAAATACACATGTATCATGGGCTGCCACTCACTCTGACGCAACGATCTCGCTTCCATGTGGGGAAGGCGCCTTCTCGTCTTTCTAGGGAGCGGCACGGCGCTGTGTCAGAAAACCCGCAACGCGGAAGTGACGTCACAAGCAACCCAGCACAAAAACTCAAACAATGAAATAAACAAGTCATAACTTTCGTGAACGTGGCCCCGTGTTCTACTTTCCCGCAACGCTGGAGGCGGAGGAGATGAGCGAGAAGCCCGAGGAATCTATGGAGTCGTTGGACAACGAGAACATCGATGAGCGCGAGGCCGGAGTCGAAGATGTCTGCGAGCTATCTTCACTATCCTGCTCGGCTGGCAAGTCCATGAAGTATTTATGAAGATTCTCGGTGATGTGGTTGGGCACGTGCTCGTCAAACGCCGCCCGGTAGCCCGTGCTCTGCCATACTAGGCGCCTCACTGTATCCAAGATGGGCGCCGGGTCGAACGTGGTGCAGATGTGCCTGTCCGGAGTGGACTGGATGTCGATGATGCCGTTTATAAGATCGCGCTCGAACGCACGGGAGACCACGTACAACAGCATCGGCGTGCCGGTGGGCACGAAATAGAGCTTCATGTCCACCTTGTACCGCGGCCTGGCGATGACCTTCTTGATGAAGAGGTTGGAGGGCACCAGGTCGGGCTGGCCCAACGACGCCACCATGTCTTCGATGAACTCGCCGTCGTCAATCAACGACGGGTCTCCTGGCTGCGCGGTTTCGAGCTTGACAAGGGCCGAGGCCTCGCTGTTGGAGGCGGCGCATTTCGTGACTCGCACCAACGAGTACTTCTGCGCCGCAAACATGGACGAAACGGCCGTGTCCAAGTTGTTGAACGTCCGCACCAACTCCTCGGGGCGGTCGCTTACCGACCCGCCCAGCTCCGTGGTGGACTTGTCGTAGGTAAGCGATTTCAAGACCTTGGAGGGCACGCCAGCCAAGTTGACCAAGTTGCTGTCTATAAGCCGCACGGTCCGGGCCGTCAACTTGCCCGGCTGGAGCATTTCTGCAGGCGGCCCTGCGTGTGCACTTGGCGGGGAGCTGTTGGGCGAGCCGGGGCCGGGTTCTGTTTTTGCTGGGCCCGTTTCTGTTTTTACTGAGCCCGTTTCTGTTTTCACCAGGCCGGATTGGCGCGGCCCTCCGGGCCCGCTTCGCATGGACACCAAGTCCAGGCTCACGTCCTCGGCTCGGAGCGTGTATTGCGTCTTGTCGGCCAAGATTCGATATAGCTGCTTGCTGTGCGACGTCAACGGCGTGAGCTGGTAGTAGATCTCGTATATGGAAGGGGCCGATATCAAGCGCACGCGGAGGCCTGCCTCAAGCAGTTTGCGGTGGAGCTTCAGGCCGCAGTTGGCGGCCGAGGGCGTGCGTTTGGGCGCCAGTTTGCGGCGCAATGCAATGTCCAAAAGCCTGTGGTGCTTGAGAAACGCAGGGTGCACGCGGGTCCGGTAAAGCTTGTCGATTCTGTGGTTGCAGCTATTGACCTCCAACTTGGGCTCGGAGCCCACGTGCGATGTGAATCTGGAGCCGTCGTCCGAGCTGTGCGAGACCAGTTCGGGCGAGCTGCCCTCATTGAGGAGGTCCCTTATTCCGAGCATAGACGGCGGAGACATTTGGATCTATAAATTGGGGTGTTTTCGGGTTGCAAAGCAATCTTCTGGGCTGACTTGGCCTGCGTTGGGTCTCGAGTCCCGGTGGTGCCAGGATTGGGAGGGGGATCGGGAAAAGCCGCCTTGGGGGTGGAAGATGCAAACTTTCAAAGAGACCGTGTTTGTAATCAGCGAAGCCAGAAATAAGGCAATGCAATGGCAGGGGATGCTGGGGGGATGCTTGTGGCGTTGTCCGACAAAGAATGTGTAGTTTTTTTTCCGTCTTACTGGCAAATTTACTCTGTTGGGGGAAGAGACTAGTAGATACAAAAGTATGAGGATGAGTTTGCGGGCCGCCCAGAAAGTAGCAACGCGAAGTTTTTGCCAGAACCTTGCGAACACTGGAGACGGGATGCTCAGATGTATGTAGCTATCAGGACGAAAACAGCAAAAACAGGACATTGGAGGTGGATCGATGCAAACCACGCTGCACACTTAGCCCCACGCGCATGGGCCCGGGCGTCTGTGCCGGGGGACCGAGAACGGGTTTTTTGGGCTTGCCTTTGCTTCGGCTTGAAGCAGAAGGCAGAAAAAGACAGACTTTGTTGCAGGTCGGGCTCTGTAGTACTTCACAGCTCAATAGGCATTAGTTTTTCTTTCTCAGCGTGAACACATGTGATCAGGTCTCCAGAGGCATACGAATAGAAGGCCCTGGAACCTAAGTAGCCAATGCGCACGAGCGACGGCGCTCTGCAAGATTGCTGATGGTAGAGGACGAATGTCTCAAACAAAAGGCGGCGTTAAAAAAGTCGGGGTTGACGGATTTTACTCAAAACTTAACACAGCGCTCCTCCGGCCCCAGCTGCTAAAATGTGCTAATTTGCGTTTTCTCCAAATGCGTCAAAGATAAACGTGAGTAGCATACTCTCTTCGTATGTTTCACTTCCCGGGTAGTGTACCAGGTGTCTTGAGGCGCCTGCAGGACAAATATCTGAAAAAACCTTCGCGACCCTGGCTCTGAAAACAATTACAGTTTGACTAATTTTGGGTCGACGGATTTACATCAAATTTGAGCGTTGTTCTTCCAGACGCCCATGGTGTAAAACAGGGAGCCCCATTAATCTGACCACGCCTCGGGGCACGCGCTATGTCGGTATATCCCAATTTCGTGTTCGCAGGGCAAGGTCCTGCAGGCACTTGGCTGCGCTTATCCAAAAACCGAGTCTGCATGCACTGTCCTACGTCACGCACAGGGCGCGGGATTCCATACTGGCGCGTGATGACCCTCGCTCTGAAATCGGGACCTATTATTTGGTCTCGCCAACTGTATGTGGGGTGGAGATGACTGTCTCAGATTGAATGGAGATTTTCGCAAACTTGACATCCTGCTGCATCGAGGAAGCGAGTCTATGCATGAGAAATCGGGACTGTTTTTTTTGCCCATTCGTGACTAATTACATTTGCCACGTCCAGCCTGGAATGAAATGATTAGTCACGTGACTCCGCGTGGGGTAGCGCTGGTTCGCTTCACAACCCGCTAAATTATCTTAACAATGTGAAGCTCGGGTGTTCTCTATTTAGTCGTTTTCCACACGACCCAAATTTGATGGTGGAAATTGTGCTTTTGGAATCACTGGCCAGAGGTTTTGCTAAAGAATGGACGAGGTAATTGGACGTGGTGTGCAGCGTTCGTGTCCAGAGTTGGTGTTCGGTTTGGTGTTCAGAGTTGGTGTTCAAAGCTGCTGGGTTTCCAATAGCTCCCCACCCCTTTTTGCCCCTTCAGATACTTACCAAAATAGAGGTAGAGTGCGGCCCGTGATGTCGGTCCAAAATTTTGCCGACATTACTTTGGCATGACAAGATCGCCTTGAAAGTTTAAATGTATCTCCTCTTCGCGTCGCGGTCACATCCGTTACAATATGCACATGTAGTCAAACAGCGAACAGACAATGCATAGAAACCATGATTCGCTTGAATTTTGGACCATCCTGGCTAGAGTGGAATGAAATCTGGACTATCCCAGCTTGAGTAGACTGAAACCTAATGAGATGCATATTCAATGTCTACTTGGTCTATTACTAGTACATCGATTACCATGCACTATACTTCACACATGCTCCGAAAGATCCAGGAAACAAATGACATCAACAGCTGTACTTTCTGGATGATCTAGCATACTTTTCGCTATAGATTCTTCTTTTTCGTAATTCTACCAGACGTCATACTCCTTGTACGGCCCGCGGCTGCGGGCATGCTGGAACTGATACTGCGTATCTGCCTTGTCAGCCAGGGAGCCATTAAATGGGAGAGCTAAAGATTCGTGACATAAATCAGCGTCCTTCTCAACAATGCAGATTTCTTTGATAATCTGGACTTCTTCTTCTATACTTTTGAGGGTTGTATAAAGGCGCATTGTACGGACTGCTTCATACCAATCTCGAAGCTCCCATTGAACTCAAAGCATTTAAAAGTCTGTTTGGGTGGTTATACCAGTATACTGATTTGATCTTTCCAGCAAGATTTTCTTTTTCACTTGGTGTCCTTGTGCTATAACCGACTAGAATGTGAGAGAGGCTTTCACGAGCTGATTTCATTTTGGGGACCCTGGCCGAGGTGTTTGATGCCCAAATGTGTACCACAAATTCTTGAAAACCCGTAATCTAGGTCGAGTCTAGTCAAATCAACCTTGAGTATATCTGCCAGAGGTCTAGCTGAGATGTGTCAAAGCACATTTAGCCCGTGATCATAGGCAGATCCAAAACACGATTACGAAGTCTTGAAAGTCTAAAATGGCTGTTGATTTGAGCGGAATTCCCACATTGTGGCACGAGTTGCAGAATCAGCACATGTGTCATGGATCGTACATATTGGCTATGAAAACGGTGAAGCTGGAAAGCCTGGCGCGGAAGTCTGGCTTGCTCAGTTTGAATCTGGTGTTATTTTACAGCCTCTGTTGGGTATCATACACAGATTAAAGTGGCAGATGCTCTTATTGGTGGGAAATGACACAAGCTGCTTTCCGTGGGTATCTTGAGTAAACAGGCTGCAGCAATCTTGGGGCTGGCTCACAAACTCCGTAGAACCATAAAGGGCTTGAGCGCAAAGGGGGCCATGGCTTTATTTTTGGAGACGGGAGCTGAAGTTCATCTCGCCAGTCAAACGCCTAGGTTGAGGCACTGGAGCCGAACCAATGTTCCACAAGTATTGAGTTCTATGAACCTGTGAGGGGTCTTAGGGGCATGGGCATTACAGCACTTCTAAAAGTTGGATCCTTGGTTGATGTCTCGGTCACGCACTCCCAACTCACCGCTAAAGAAATTGTCTTCTCCGCCTTTCTCGTTTTTTCTCCAGAAAGTCCATCCGCTCTGGTGGCCCTTGGATTTTCTGCGCTTCAAAATGAACATCAACGCAGCGAACGCCATCAAAATGGCGCCTCCTACACCGACCACTACTCCCACAACAATCTTGTTGGTGTCACTGAGTCCACTAGAGGAGCTTGTGGAGTCTGTCGAAGTTGACGACGAGGGCTCCGAGGTGGACTGCGTGACTATAGATGTCTGTGTCACCACCACTGTTCTTCCGCTGACCACGGAGCTAAAGACTTGCGTTGTTTCTGAGCCTGACACGCTGCTGCTCGAGCTGGTAGTCCTGCTGGTACTACTGGTGCTGCTGGTGATACTGGTGCTGCTGGTGATACTGGTGCTGCTGGTGCTGCTGGACGAAGAGGATTCTGTGGTCAAAGGAGCAATATCGGACGACACAGATGAGCGCTCTATGGAACTCAGTGTGCTTGTTGTTGCAAGTGGGTTCGAGGTTACCCCCTCTGTCGAGGTCTGAGAAGTCAGCGAAGAGCTGGTCACTGGGGTCAAAGTGGAAGAAGACAGTGACGACGACAGGGAAGAAACCAGGCTGGATATCGAAGTTTCAGCAGTTGTGGGAATAGATGTGAACTCTTGAGAGGGCACCACTAGCGACTCGGATGTGGAGGAAGTAGCCAAGCCCGGGTCGACCAGCAGCAGGTTAGTTGCCCGACGCACCAAAACCTGCTGCTGGGGTTCTGAGTATTTGGGTTTTCGAGCAAGATAGCCAAGCACGGTCGAGTTCCCATGCGGCTGGTCCATGAGAGCATGCACTTTTTCAAAGGAGCAGGTCTGCGTGGTGAAGAGTATCGTGCCAAAAACGGCAACGAATGCGAGGATCAAGAAAGAAATGGCTGCCATTGTTCTGTGTTCGGCTGTATCAGAGACGGGGATTCAGGGGGCCTGTTGGTGTTTGTAGTGAGGTAGAAATGAAGGTGCACCCAGTCAATGTCTCAAAATGGGTATAACGAATGTACTTCGAAAGGACAGGTGGCAAGAAGAATGCACGAGGCGCTGGCGCTGGCGCTGAGAACGCGGTATTTGGAAAACTTTTGTGTATACTGAAGTGCTCTTTCGCAAGAAAGGCAGGGGTGGTCAGGAATGGTTTGGGTATTTAAACTCTTCCTGGAGCCTTTTTCTTTTGCCTTTGTCAGACTCGATCTCTCGCGCGAAATCGAAAAAAAAATAAGGGGCGCGCGCTGCCTGGTTTCTCGCTTCGCGTTAAAAATAGCCCGGTCCAGAATCCGGACCTCACAGAGTCGTTTGCAAACCGCGGATTGCTTTCATTCTTTTGCAAAATAAAGTGGACATGTCCAAGGCGCTTGCCCGAGTGTGTCAGGCCCCCTGTTTTTCCTCAAAATTTGAAGAACTCAGCCTGGACTTCCAGGTGCTTCCCCAGCTCACTGTTTCAGTGAGTACTCCAGGCGCACAACCGTGCAGAACTGGTGTAATATCACGGTATGCGCACGCTCGGGTAATTCGCTCTCATGTCAAATGGCGCATTCACCGCGCGGCCAAGGATGTCATAAAACCTTGATTTGGGAAAGGTCTTGGACCGGTTGGTGTGCCTGCTTCTTTCGCAAAAAAAAAACTTGAATATACTTCAAGCTTCAGTAGCTCGAAGTTGCGCAGCGGCCTTCCCCACCTCCTGTGGCTGTTGCCGCTGGCCAGACCCGGGCTTTGGTCTGAGCCTTCTAGTCTGGGCCCCTCTTTATTGGAGCCGTGCACTGACATGACGCCGCACGCGCAAACAGTCTACTAAAGCGTTGAATAGCACATAGCGCACTATGATCTGCTCCTCAGTTTCTTGATGTCTCAGTTCACTATGCGAGGTGTCACTTGCAACTTTGTTCTCAGAGCCCCCAGAGTTTTTGAGATGTGCGGCTCGTGTTCATGCGTCGCCCCGGTGGACTTGACCGTTTCCGTATATACGCGCCTTTCAAAGCCCCGCTTGGTCCGGCCAACCCCGATCTGAACCCGGCTACTGTGCACGACAAGATACTTAAAAATCACGCACGACGCCTGAGTGGCTTCGCCTCTCGAAACACTCCGGGTCCAATTTCGAGTGTATCATGGGTATGGCGAAACTCACGTTTCGCGAGCAAATGGCCGGGTTCCCGGTCAAGCAAATGCTTGTGATTTCCGTGATGCGGTTCTAGGAGCCTCTTGCCTTCACGTCATTGTTTCCTTATCTCTACTTCATGATAAGAGATTTCCAGATCGCGCCCACCGAGGACGAGATTTCGAAATACTCCGGCTATTTGGCCTCGTCCTTTGCCTTCTGCCAATTCTTGTTTGCCATGCAGTGGGGCAAGATGCTGGACAGAGTGGGCCGGAAGCCTGTCTTGCTCTGTGGTCTTTTCGGCACTTCCATCTCGCTTCTCTTGTTTGGGTTCAGCACAAATTATTACATGGCGTTGTTTGCCCGGAGCTTGGCAGGTGTCTTAAACGGGAACATTGCGGTTTTGAGAACGGCTATCGGCGAGATCTGCACCGACAAGAAGCACCAGGCGCTAGGCTTCAGCACTCTTCCCTTGCTTTTCAACTTCGGGTCTGTCATTGGCCCCTTGATAGGCGGGTCCAGGCTTTTCACCAACCCCAAGCCTGACAGTCCATACCAGAAGGAACGTATTGATCTAGCCTCGTCCTTCGGCTCTGCATCGGCACTCCTGGGATTCTACAACGTGATTCGAGACAACTATCCCTATGCATTGTCCAACATCATTGTCGCAATGTTTCTCTGGTTCAGTTGCGCTATGGGCTTCCTATTTCTCGAGGAGACAAACGAAAAGTTCTTGAAGAAGCGAGACATAGGTCTCGAGTTGGGGGATCTTGTGACTGCCTTTCTATGTGGTGGCGAACGCAAAGTGCGGCCGTGGCAACAGAAGAGCACAGCCGACGAAGAAACGCCTCTTCTCGAAAATGAAGAGGCACGCCGCCCCTCAATTACACTGGCGTTTTCTTCCCCGCCAATCACCACACTGCCTGTAAGTGACTCGGAATCAATTGAATCTCTCAGTGATGACTTTTTACACTCAAGGCAAAACAACAAGGCTCAAAATTCTGGCAACAGCCACCCAGCTGATGCGGCTCTTCTCGACGATGAAGATGAAGTCGATGCCATTGGTCCTTACGTCAGCAAGACGATGTCCGACGCTATTGTGAGACGGTATTCGCAGTCATCAGGCAGGCAACCAAAGCCCCAACAACTCACGCCGGAAGTGGTCACTGTCATTTTGTCAAACTGTATCATCTCGCTCCACTCCATTGCATATAATGAGTTCTTACCGGTGCTTCTTGCCGGGCAGTTTCGGAAAAGCTCCCTACACTTCCCCTTCACCATTAGCGGTGGATTCGGCCTAGAGTCCTCTTTTATTGGCATGCTCTTCTCTTCTACTGGAATCATTGGGATGTTGATCATACTTGTGATTTTTCCGTGGGTAGACCGCACTTTAGGAACGCTTCAAGGGTTCCGTTTGTCGCTTTGTTTTTTCCCGCTTGTATACACCTTGGTCCCCATGACGATCTTCACGCTCCACAATTACAACACAGTCTTCCCATCTTGGGCGACTCCCCTTTCCTTGTACACCCTCACTTCGCTCAAGACCCTTGCAACCGCAACGGGGCTACCCCAAATAATGATTCTTAATCATAGGGCTGCGGCGAAGGAGCACCGTGCTTATGTGAACTCTCTTACTATGAGTATGTTGGCATTTGCGCGGTTCCTCGGGCCAATTGTTTTTGGTTATTTGATGACCTTGGGCGACAAGCATCATATAGGCTGGCTCTCGTGGTGGTTGATGGCTTTGATGGCCCTTTTAGGGTTTTTGCAATCCTTTTTCATGCAAGATTATGAAGATTGAACTGTCGTGAACCCAGGTAATGTTGAATGGAGAAATAATAGACAAAAATACATTGTTCAACGGTTTTCCGATCTGCGCCATATTGCCCCATACTACCGCTTATTTTCGCCGGGCTGTTAGGCAACTCCCTTTCTGTCCTGAAACGGAATCAGTGGACTAAAGGCATATTTGGTGATATCCTACTTCTTAATCAGATTCGCAACACAATCACGGACTCAATTTGTTTATGAGCCTGATCCGAATCACCGACAGATTGGTACTTCCGGTTGAACTGTTAAAATAAATATTAGATTTCAATGAGTCCTGGATATCATATTCTGTGTATTCATTTAGGTAGGTTTTCTCTACGCTTCTCCTCTTGTCTCTCTGCACTTGAATCTAGCCATAATAGATCTAGCCTCAAGGCACTGCAGCTTTGCGAATCTGTTAGGTATCACGTTTATTTAAATCAGATCTCTTCCAGCCTTTACAGTGTAGCTTTTTCTGATACTACCAAGTAAAATGAACTCTTCCTCTTGGCTTTAGTCAAGAGTTGAAATGAACAACACTGCGTGATTCACTCCCCTACTGCTGCAAGAAGCTTGCTAGAAATTTGGAAATATACAATGTTAAGCATCCAGCCAGAGCTCACTGCTCTTTACTCCTCATTTCTCGGCACGTGGAAATACTCCTGGCATCACTGCCGTCTAACTTTGGAGAACCGTGGAACCTAATCGATGCAACCGTTTCCATATGCCGGTCCATGTTGCATATTGTACCCAGATGCATATAAGCATCGATGACATGGCGTGCGGCGCTGGAATCCACTATAATGGCGCTGTACAATAATACTCCTAAAATTCGTGAACTGAAAGCTTCTTTTCGAGGTTCATGGAATGATAAAAATCAATATGCTGAAGTCTGCCCAACACCCATTGTGAAAGCTCGGCCCTGCTATTTTCTGACGGTGTACGTTGGAATCTGCTGGTCTCGTATCTGACCTTTCTCGCTACTGAGTCACTCGCACTCGCTTAAATACATGTAGATCCGCAACACTGTGCATCTCTTGCTTCTACGTTCACAGAATATCCGTCATGACGACTTTCCGCGAGCAAATGCGAGGGTTCCCCCTATGGCAGATGGCAGTGATTTCGATGATGCGTTTCTCGGAGCCCATCTCGTTCACGTCGCTTTTTCCGTACATCTACTTCATGATTCGTGACTTTCACATCACCAAAGACCCATCTCAGATCTTCAAGTACTCGGGTCTTCTAGCAGCGTCGTTTGCTTTCTCTCAGTTTCTATGCTGTATTCACTGGGCCCGTCTCAGCGACCGTATCGGCCGTAAACCGGTCTTGCTTACAGGGCTTTGTGGTACTGCCGCCAGTCTTGTTTTGTTTGGTTTTTCCAAAAACTTTTACGTGGCCTTGGCTGCGAGAACAGCCGCGGGGGCACTCAATGGAAACATTGCAGTATTGCAAACCCTTGTGGGAGAGCTAGTCAAGGAGCGCCGCCATCAGGGACTAGCGTTTGCTACACTTCCGTTGTTTTGGAACGTGGGCTGCGTCATTGGGCCTTTGATAGGGGGCTCGCGGTATTTGACCAGGCCCCGGCCCGAGGGCGAGGAAGCTGCTGTTGTAGGCTGGGGTTCATTTTACGAGTCCTTCATCACGAAACATCCGTATGCCCTATCGAATGTCGTGGTGGCATCAATGCTTTTCACAAGTGCCCTCATTGGGTTTCTTTTTCTCGAAGAAACACATGTGAAAATCAGAAACCAGTACGATGTGGGGTTGGCTGTCGGTGACTCCATCCGCCGCCTTCTCGGCTACACTATCCCTGTGCGGCCATGGGAGCAGCATGTGTCATCAAAGACACATGTGGCAGCCGACGGCTCTGCCATTCTCGATGATTCGGAGTCTGCAAACGAGGCCTCGCCCCTCAGTATTGATCAAGACAGAATATACGCAGCCATTGATCTGGACAATGAGGAAGACGACCAGTTAATCACGCCACTGGGTCTGTTGACGAGAAGATCATCTTTGGCAGTGGTGAGGCGGTATTCTTCTGCGTACTCTCTCCAACCAACCATTCTGACAATGACTGCTGCTTCCGAAAACGAAGAGCACATCTCTATCTGGGCGGCCCTTGGAAACAAAGACATTTTCACGTACAAGGTCATCGGTACGTTGTTGGCATACTTCTCCATAGCGTTCCACTCGCTTATTTACACCGAGTTTGTCCCCGTGTTTCTAGCGGGGACTTTCCAAAAAGAAAGCCTCAGTTTCCCTTGGCATGTCAAAGGCGGTTTGGGCTGGCAAACACAAGACATCGGCTCGTTGCTTTCAACGGTTGGCCTCATGGGGTGTTTCATGGTCATTGTCATTTTCCCGCACATGGACAGACACATGCGTACGATTGACGGTTTTCGGTTGGCGTGCTGCATGTTCCCGATTGCCTACTTCTTGCTACCGTACATCATATTCACGTCGCCGGGCTACAGTTCCTTTTTTCCCCCTTGGTTCTACAAAGCGTTTTTGTATATGAACTCAATGATAGCGGTGGTTGGCAGTTCCCTAGCATTCCCGCAGGTGACAATTTTGGTCTACCGGGCTACAAAGCCAAAACATCGGGCATTGGTCAATGCCACATCCATGAGCGCTAACTCATTGGCCAGATTCGTCGCCCCAATGACTTGGGGTGCGTTAACCTCGTTTTTCGACAAAAGAGGAATAACTCAAGTCACGTGGAATTTGTTGGCTTTGATAGCCGTGCTATCCGTGGTGTTGGCCTTTCAGCTAGACGAGTACTCGGAAGATATTGAAGATGAGGAGGAGCAGGTCTAGATGTTTTGTGTGCAGCTAGTCTCTATTTTGAATCCAGACAATAAGCGTACACTATGAAACCGCTTGCTGTGGGCTTTTATTTTTTGAAAATACGACCCTATCAAGCGGTTTATGTAACTAGACGAGCGAGATCTTTTAAAAAATCGTGGGAAGGGTGTAAATATTCCCCGCAGTTTTCTCGTTCCTGAGCCCAAGGACCACTACTTAGATACATTTGAGTTGCTTTCAGTGAATAGAGCATGAAAAAGGTCAGTCGATGTCAGACAAGAGGAATCGTTGAAAACGCAGATCGCAAATCTGGAATTAGAGATAGAGATGGTAGATACAAGTAAGCGCACCACTTGCCTCTGCTGTTCCCTCGAAGCTCAACATGAGCAAAGGTCCACATATCCTGATTCTCCACCGTGATCAGAAGTGGTGATTCTGCGGCTAGATCACCAACAGACCACAGTAGTGAAACAGACATTCTTTACCGGGCAATAGATGCCGGGTGCTTCCTCGCCTCAGACTCGATTTTATTCAGCTACGTTAAGGCCACTTGAAGCAGCTAAGATGTATCTGATTCCCGTATTATTAAAAGTATAAAAAAAGTAAAGATTCCCGTCTTTAGTTCATATAAAAAAATTGGTAGTATAAAAATGTGATAATGATGTTTGTTTCTGAATAGGGTGGCGCCGGCAAAGCCGGGTCCAAACCATTAAATGGTCCCTCATGAATAACACGTGATCATGCCCCAACATGTGAGACAACAACACTAAGCCTCCATAAGATCACACAATCAACTCTGGACGCCAAAGAAAGAGCACTGTGCACAGTTCCCTTAAAATCTTTGGTTAGCCTTCTTAGCCTTCATTCTCTTTTGGATTTGAACGGCAACGACGGCGACAAAGGCCAAGAAGATCAAGACGAACACAAGAATAACACCGGCTGGGAGCATTTTGGATTGATTATTTTCGCGGGTTAAGGAAAAGAAAAGAAGAGGAGGGGAGGGGCCAGCAGGAAACGCAGTGTATTTATCGCGGTGATATGCGATATTTTCCATAATTTTTTTCCAGCCGGGACTTTTTTTCACGCATATTTTTCTCTCTGGATTTCCTCTTTGGGTGCGCGCACCGGATTCGGCGGCGGAAACAACAAAAGCGGGACTTCCGAGGATAATTATATGCCAGCAGCGAGGGGTATATGGGGGCCATTCACATTATTTCCCTCAAATTTGTTTCGGGTATCAACGGAACTTGAAAGAGAGCAGGAGAACCATACTTTGTACATGCTTATTCCGAGCTGGCGGGCTCTAGAATAGTTGTCCAGAGAGACAGGGATAAACAAGCTGAATATCTCTAGATACCACACCAATATAAAAAAAAGCGGACCGATCTGTTTCCGAAAATCTCTCCCGAAATCCATCGGTTGGGTATCTCACCGAGACGTCGCTTGCTTTTCTGTCTGTGTGCACGCCATTTCCGAGGGTGTCCGCGCCAATCAACGTTGTCTATTCGGTATTTTGACATATCAGTGCATCATCATACTACCGGAACTTAGGGAGCCTTATGGGAAATATCGGCAATTTTGCACGAGGCTGGCCATACATCACTAATTTCGTTTCCCTGCTTTTGCCTCTGGACGCATCAAAGATAAACATGAAAAGCTGGACGACAAAAGCGAGCTTATGCCAGCATTTGCAGATGAGCCTGAATTTTTCATTCATGAAATATGAAGTCCAAATAAAAAGGGTATCCCGACCGGTTCGTTGCACGACAGACATGCTAATGTAGATGATATAGACTCTTGTTGCCGTGCCGAGACCTGCACATACTGGCTCCAAGGAAGATCTCGCGATATGCGATGACTACTCAGGTGTACTTTTGGAACCAAAATGCTTATCTGAATTATTTTCGGTCCTTCAGCTTGTCAAGCCCATGTTCCGGAAATTCACCTACTTCTCGATGAAAAAAAAAACACAGTTATTGAGGTGTTTATTTCATAATGAACTGTCCCCGAGTTTCTGAACCTCACTTGCAGTTCTCAGTCTCAAAAGTTGCAAGGCATATTCACAAGAGAGAGGTGTATAGATATCCATGGTTTGTCTTTTCCTCCGTGTAGGCTTGACCAGAGGGGAAGCCTTTGCAGAAAATCTACCCTATTGCAACCCTGAGTCACGTGCGATCATTTGTTAGATCCAGGTGGTCTTCGTTAATCATGTTTACATTAGGCTTCATGTGCACTAAGTATGTCCAAGACATCTAAGCATAGCGACCAAGAGCGGATTGTGCTGCTTCTCTTATTTGTGGCAAGTGTAATAATAGCGTCGTTCTCTCAACTCTGTCCCTGACGCCTAGAGCCTGGGCGGCCCTCTTGGACTAAAGGCCACTCCACTTTATTGTTTAGCCAACTCGTTGGTATTTTTCCCTGTTTCGAGGTCGCTGCGGTATAGCTGATCTCGATACAAGTGGCGACACAGCTTCACTATGTAGCTCATTGGATTTATGTGGAATAAATACGAATGGGTGGGTGCTAGTTTTCCACTTTTCGACTTCATTGGATCGAATTTTTTCGGAGATAAACCTCAAACAACATCTCCCTTCTTGTGTAACTTATTTTATTTACCTTTATTGGACCATCTGAGGCAACCATCGAGGAATCTCTTGATGAGGCTCATATTGAGTAAACCAGCTCATACTAATTTTGCTCTCACCCTGATGAGCTCGTGAATATTCGTAAGATATCTGTTGGACTTTGTGTTCCACTGGAAAATTTTCGAGCCAGAATAATGTGACCACGCACGGAGAAAACCCGAGAACCTTTCCAAGATCTCTTTTCCCGCTTTCAAACGTAACAGTTGCCACGATTCTAAATCACTCAGTGTTTTGGCGAAAGAGTCTACACCAATTCTACGCCTCCACTTGAGTTTAGAGGGCTAGCGAAGACAAATACACATGTTCAAGTATGAATTTGAAATGGGCCACATAGATGACACACTGTGTACCTATCCTGGGGCTCGCATATCTTATCAGCGTACCTCAAAGGTTAACTTTGGAAAGATTTTTTATTTTTTTTCTATCCCTTTCAAAAGAATGTGTCGATATACAACCGATTCAAAATCTTGATAGCATCCAGAACCAATTGAAATACAATTGCTATTTTTAATAAAGAACACTGTATGTTTTTGTTCTGTATGGCAGAGAAGTCCGAAACAATTCGTATTCGAATTGTTTATACCATCTCAGTCCTGCCTTACAAGCAAAATATTCAAGGACCCGCCTAGACCTTCAAAATTGGCAGAGATTTTCAAATAGTTTTGTTTATGTCGTGTAGAGCTCCATCAATCAGTAGTCCGACAAGAAGCGGGAAAGAAGCTACAAAAGCAAGCCGATAAAACGAAATCTTTGAATGAGTACTCAAAACCCTTGTTTTGTCTAAAGAGTGGGGGTGGCTTTTCAGATTAAAAACCCAACTTCTTTTTTCCTCCCAAAATGTTCAAGCATCATGACTTTCATCTTTGAAGCTACTGTTGAGTCCCATCTAAAGTAATTGAATAACTTCTATGAGATGATACTGCTTTCAAACTGATTCTTGTTTTGATATGGCGGGCTGATCACCATGAAGCACACTTCTAGTAGCTTGTATCCTCATAACAGTTAAAGGAAGAGTCAATCTGGGGGTGAAATCTTGATTTTTTTATTTCAGATGAATCTAGTTCTTTTTGGTGGTCTTTGATTATTCTCAAGGTCTCATTTGAGTGCATTTGAGTGAAGATAATATTTCTCACTCTTGACGAAGGGTAGACTGGGGGTTACTTCTTATCATAAAAAACCATATGAGACACTTAAATTCTCTTGGTAAATCAAGCTACGTTTGATGTTGTCGTTTTTTAGATCGCATATACAAAATTTGATTCCCCGCAGCAGTTTCTTTTACTTGTAAAACATTCTGCTGGATTGCTGACAAAGCCTTTTATATACCTTTAAGTCACAATTTCATGAGCAGTATTTGGCCTAGAGAGCCGACTTCAAGACTTGGGTAGCTCCAACTTGAAATAAGAAGTTATACGCGGATGAAAATACTCTCACAAACCCTACAGAAGTCATTTTTATTGTTGTCACGACTTCTCTTTGATGTAAATCATTCGAGAAAGCCTAGAGAAAACTAACAGTTACTAAATTCAAGTTGGTAGAACCCACATGTCGTCAAATAACGATGGTTTGACTATGTATTCGAAGGGAAAATAACTGACGAAAGATTTCAAAAAATGAAAGGAAAGGTGACCCGTAAAGCCCAGACCACATAATTTTAAATGATGTAAGAGAGCTGCTCTTCATACGGTGTACGTCACAACCATCTCACGTGCTAGTCTGAACAGGGTCATTAATTAGCCTATCTGCGCCTGGAACCTGGTACCTCATACCTATTACTTAGACAGGTAAATACACCTCTATTTTGATTATATTGATGTGCAAAGGACTTGGCGGGATATACACATGTTCGTACTAATTCCTGTCCTCACATAATAGAGGTCTCGTAGAAATCATATGGTCTCGTAAAAACCTCGAAATATTCGGAGTCGCTCAACATAATAACTGTTGCAACTCCCAAAACCGAGATTGCATATAGTCATATATGCGCTTACAGGGACTATCAGTCTCCAGCTGATACAAGGGACGACACCATAGCCATAGTAACCTAGGAGTGAATATTATTCCTTTGGCACTCCTCTGCCTTTAATCCAATACCAGTGCTAAGTATATAAGATTTTTTTCTGTGATACATCAGGAAGGGCGAGCTAACGCCGAGATATCTCTTTTCCTGGTCTTTCATTAAGCATCTAATCGCTCGATTAGGAATATTCGCTGCAGGCGAACACAAAGTGTTCGACACGAATGAAATGCATTTTAACCTCGTATCCGTTTCATTTTTTGAGATCTCTGAGTAATAGTCGACCCAATACGGAAAATCGTATGCCCCCAATATTTCTTTCTTGGTTCTTGAAGATATGAGACCCCCCAGTGCAGCCGGCAGAATCCGGAGTGCCGAGAATTCACTTTCCGGGGAAGTTATCACGAAAGTTGCGGGGTGCCACGTGAGACCAGAGGATAATTCTTGGCGTCCTGCGCCTTGCTGCACGTAGACTCTGTAATTTTGCATCAATCATATTTCCTGCATTTCGGGATGAAGAATGAGTTCGGCCGGTATTTCGGAACTCCCAGAACTGTCTCGACAATTCGCTGTTAGCTACAGATAACCTTCCCCACCAAACATTCAATGGCAGCCATCCAGGTCACAAAAGAAAAACATGATGGGTGACAAAAGCCTGCAGCGTTCCTCTCATGTATTTGCCCAACTCACACCAACGTTCGGCTGTTTGAATTCTTGCAAAAAAAAAAAAACACAACTTTCAAGCTAAGAAAATCACCCGGCATATTTAATCAGCCATTTACGAGGAGCTTCAGCGGAAAATTCCGAATACCGGAGGCACTAGCCCGCATATTGTCTTTTGGACATAATAAAACGAAGAACAGAATTAGCAGTTTGGAAATGCGGTTTTGGATTCCATCTCGAAGCAAGGTAAATTGCTCTATGAAAATTTGTATACTTTGATATATCAAGTTCTGAGATGGTGGTTTTGACGAGCACAACAATCCCCTCCTCCTCCGTTTTAAGTCGAAGACAGTTTATATACAGTAGTGTTTTGTATAAATACGTTTATCTAACCAGCCGCCGAGCTTTCACATCCTTTCACTGCGCACGATCTATTTTTTTTCATGAAAATTCATCAGTATAACGGAACATAATTATCAAGTATCATATAAACCTTCAAGCAGCTCGTGAATGGGTACGTAGTGTCGAAACCTGGCCCGTCCCCTTCCGTTAGTCACGGCCTGGACGGTCCTCTCGGCACGCCTTTATTAACGTATTGAATGCTAATCCATCGAAGCCTAGAACAGCTCTTGTTGTAGTCGCTTCAACTCAGATAGTTAAAGGAGGCTTGCGGATCTAAGCCCTGAAAATGCATTTCTGTAAAATTTGTATTATACAGTAACAAATGCCTCGAGCGCGAAGCGGTGCATGGTATACCAAAGATTGTGAGTGAGAATTTGCTTAATTGCTTTACTTCTTGTGCCTTTCAGAGCCTGGCTCACGCACAGGCCTACGAAATTTTGAAACATGCTGGTGTCCCTAATTGCCCAACATAGGTGGCCAAGATAAGTAAGTCTATTTTACGTGTCAGGCTTATTTACAAAACCCCATGAATCGTATATTCCAGTGCAGTGATATACCTGCTGTGCCAGAATGACGACACCTGCATTATGAGTATATACACTTCCTACAGAAGGATTTCCCTTGGCAACAATTGGCGCGGATTTGGTTTCGAGGTAACAGCAGGAATCAGTCATACAGCGCATATGATTTTTTTTTAGAGCCCAATCTGCTTCGAAGCTTAATCATGTGACCTTCGTTTGCTAGTGGAAGCTGTTCAGAGTAGAGATGCCACTCACATCACCCGCCCCATCAGTAAACCTTTCGCAATATTCTTGATGAAATTGCGTGGGATATGACGCTGCGACCAGGAGATCCTGGAGCTGATTCACAGAAAAACATCGAGCACCATAAGACTCTGTATTTCCGGAGTCAACTAAAGCGTATGTGGGATTAAATGCTTGAGGAATCCAGGCCCTGGATCCCGAATTCGACCCTAATGCCAGAAGTGAGAACACACTATTATCAAGTAGAGTTGGAGTTTCACTCGAAAATTCAGACTGCTCAAGTTGATGCGGATTGCAATGCTGGGGGTTATTTGAGGACGGGTTTTCTAAATATTTGTAGTCTCTTGGTTGGGACTGTGTGCTTTGGTAGTGTAGGCGAGTTTCGGGTAGTGTGACAATATCGTTCGACTCTTGTATAGCACAGAAAATGTCCTCTTTGGTAATGCCTGGCAGATGCTTATAAGAATTGGGAGCCAGAGACGCATCTGGTGGATGTTGGGGAAGGATATCAAGCAGATTTTGCAGTATATTGTAAAACGAGCTGTGTGCGTTTCCTGTACTACTGGATCGAGCACATCTTTCGGCTTTCTCCCACAACAGTGATTTTGTAGAGAGAAGTTCATGTATTTCGTCAAAACCCAGTTGTGAATCGGTAGAAGAGTCAGCAGGTAGGCTGGAAGTAAATCTCAATAATGGTGTATGCTGTAGAACATCAATATTATCGCCTGCCTTAGATCTTATTTGTTTCGGGGGTTTCCTGATAGCAATAGTATTTTCCCTGTTTCTTTTCAAAGGCTTTTGCAAAAAAGTACATTGACCATCATTGAATTTGGTGCAAGCCATGCACGGGATCAGGTTTTCAATAATGCAGCAAGTTTTCCGCGTGCGGCAAAAGTCACACGGTCTCTCTGAACGAGATCTGTATGGTCGTACGTAATTTCCCTCTGTTTGCAGTATTTTCTTGGTCACTTTCATTCTATAAGATGATCAGCAGTTTTCCAGACGAATTGAGAACGGTGTTTAGGACAGACCAAAGCTTATATATTCCTGCTAGTCTTATATTTTAGGCTTGTGATAGCTTTGTGGGGACGTTCATTGCATATCATGCATAAAATGCTATATGCATAGACTGTATAGCAGCCCTCTGCTTGATAAGACATTTTAGGGTGACGAAGTTGATTACGAATCCGACGTGCACGAAAATATGTATACTCCTCTGTTCATCACCAAAATTATAACTCCGGTCTTCTTGGCAACTTGAAAAACAATCCTTTCGAATCATAGAGACCCCTGTTCAGGATATGGTTCAAAAGTCTAAAGATTGCACGAAAGGATTGGGACCGAGGACTCATGATTCAGAATAATAAAACTGGAGAAAGAAGAAGTATGCGCCGAATACTGTCCTTGTTGCTAAAAACATATCTCCCAGTCTTCTTCAGTGAAGTCTAATTTCAAAATCGCGTTTTCGTCCAACCATACAGTCGCCTGCAATCATGTGTAGGACTGATGATAAACGGAATCCTCCGCGACACAAATTTCGTATTGTTGTCTACAATCCAAAAGAAATTCACATTTAGCTTCGCAAATGTCTATAGAGGTCCGTAGAAGAAGACAAAAGCATTTATATCTGTAGCTTTGGGGGACTCTATGAATAATGGATACTCTCTATTAGAGCCAACTTTTGTTTTTTTTTTGTCAAGTGCAGCACAGCTTCTGTAGCTCCAGAATATCGACGTGGGTATTTATCAAGATAAATCTAGTTGTGTTCACAGGCAAACTTCCTAGTCTCGAGTCCGAATACAATTCCTAGGATCTCATTCTCTCTTTTACTATTCAATATTTTTCGAGAAGTGGAGATAATATATTATTTTTCTTGGGTTGCTTGCCACTCTGCTATAATCCTCGTTAGAACGTTCTGCATGAAAGATGCTTCTCTTGGTTGCGAGCGATGTGATGGAGTTATTCAGTTCGTTGCCCTCTACTCGTGCAGTATAGGCTGTCTTGGCAGCATTGTCTTTCTCGACCAATCGATAGCATTTTACCTTTCTGCGATATCTAAGTTTTTTCATGATTTACAACGACAGTCTAGTCTACACATACAAAATTGATTCTCTGTTCAAGTATTCAGGGTGCCACTCGATGTTTCATGAGACCCAACCAGGGAGCTCACTGAGGATTCAACTGCACGTAATTTCCGGGAAAGGCACCAGTCTGTCCATTGTAAGTTCCTTTCCACCAGGCATTGGCATCTCCCTTCTCGACTACCTGTATCACAGCCCCGGCAGTGAATGTCAAGTCACCTTGGGCCTGGGCTGTGTAGTCGTACAAAGCTGTGCATGTCTCTGCAACAGCGGGAGCTCCCATAGGTGTAGCAGGGGGAACAGGTGAGGCATTGTAGACGGGTGGGCTTGCTGCAGCAGGGCTGTACAGCGTTGCGGGTGCAGAATACTGTGGTTGTGTTTGCTGCTGGCCCGGTGAGGGGTATGTTTGGTAACCCCCCGTGCTACTGGGCGTTTGCGTCGCTGATTGGTATCCCTGCTTCTCATTTCCAGTTCCGAATTGACCGTACTGGTTTTGGCCAGGAGAGTAAGGAGGAAGCGTTCCGGCAGAACTTGCAGCAGTTGGTGATGCAGAACCACCATTCATCATCTGGTGTCTTCTCTTGGTGGCCTCCAATTTACTTTTTGCATGGCCCACTTTGAAATGGGTGATCCCGATGGCGTCGGCCTGCTCCTCGATATTTCCTTTCTTGGCGTGGTATGCTTCGACAATGTCCAGATTCAAGTCAAAGTAAGGAATCTTCAATTCCTCCATGCGGAAGTATAACGTGTAGAAAATGTTCAATTGCATGTAGTAGAATGACTCGAACAATGGCTTGATGAGCTCGCGCTGCATCTGGAACAAAATTGGTAGTTCTTGCTTCAACATCTCATTGTAGTAGTCGTATTCTTCCTGGGCAATTGTCACCTCAGCCTCGGCATTGTACATCTTCTCTTCGTCCTTGGCAGTTCTCTCCTTCTTCTCCTCGTATTTCTTGTACGATCTCTTGTGTCTGTCCAAATCCACCTGCTTGTGGTCTCTCTTGGTTGCCATCTTGCGGATGGCATTGATCACCTTCAACAATTCCTGGGCCGGCTGCACAATTCGCTTGTCAATCAACTCCAAGTCCGGCTTCAATGTTTCTTTCAATTCCTTCACTACTTCTCGATATTGCTCTGCCGCCTTGATACCTTCGGGGTTGTCCTCAGGAACAGTGGCATTTGGATCCGACAAACGGCCACTGATGGGCTTGTAGATCTCCTCGATTGCCTTCGAAAAGTCGATCTGGAAGTCCAACATACCGTTGACAGCAGTAAAATACCGCTTGGACTCGTCGCTGAGTTTCTTCGTTTCGATCTCCAACTCCTTGAAACGCCTTTCAGCATCCATGTACACGGGATCTTGGGTAATTTCACCCATGTTCATTTTCTGGCGAAGAGACTGCGGCGCTCTCACAAGCGTTTTTTTCAACCCTTTGAACGACATGGTTTTCTTTTCCCAGTATTCTTATACGTTTACGAAAGTAGATAAAGAATCAGAAGTAGGAGAGACCGCTGAGAATCGGAAGCACGGCAAGCGAAAAAGAGATGCGCGAACTTCAATTGCGCGTTTCTGGGTCTGTCTCTTGATGAGAGATTTCACTTTCACACAAGTAATAGAAGTTCTATGCGTACTTCAATTTGCCGGGGTTTGAACCTAAAGAGGAAACGGGTGGGTGTCGGGAACCTCGAACTTCGCCCTGGTCTCCGTGTCCTGTATGTAGCCCCTTTACCATGACTGCGCGCCCTTTTCTCGCGGCACCTCAGAATTTACAGTCCTGAATCCCCATCCAGCCAAGGTGCTTAACAGGCATGTTTCGATCTAGGCTCTGCTGTTCTAGGATCGCTTCAGCCATCTTCAAAATCCATGCTCTCATAATCTAGTTGAATGGGTGGCACATCAAATAGGCCTTCTTCGTTGCGGTGATGTGCAGTATGTGATATATCTACATGTTGGGAAGCCAATTCGCATATTGTCATATAATACTAAGCCCGTCAGGCTGCAGATCACTTTAGCCTCTTAGCAGGAATACCAGTAGTTAACCTTTTTCAATTAATTCTTGCTCATTCTGTTTTCTACAGCACTGTTCTTTCAGATCGCGGGTCTGGAACTCTTCAATTCTTCGATTCTGCTGATTTTTGCCGCAACTCAATAACTTCTCGACGAGGCTATTTGGAGACTCAAGCAATTGCCTTGCCAGCTTGTAAATTTCAAAACTGGATCAAAACAACAGCAACTGGGATACATTAAAGTCCGAGTCCATACCTCTCATTTTGTCCTCGTCATTTTTCGAGCGAGCAAAAAGCCTTTTCATGCTGCGGCGTGGTTCTCGCCCTTCAACAACCTGCCCGCATTTTGCGCCCAAAGTTGCACCCATGATATACCCTTCTTCCACATCAGTTCTGTTCCATTCACAAACTCTTGGGTCCAAGTCGCCAAAAAATGAATTTCCCTCTTGATTTTCAACTCATGTTCCACATGCTTGTGTTTGTGCTTCGAAAATACCTCGAGGCCATACACACGGCTCAATTCGTATCTGAGTTCTATTTGGAGACTGTAGACGAATTATCGCACGCAACCATTATTTCTTTGATTTGGCTTCTCCATCCAACGGAAGTGGCCCGGGATTTGAAGGCTCTGCTCTTAAGAAAACGCAATCTCCAGGGCCTGTCAGAAACTTGTCTGATCACCAATTGGGTGTCTTTGAAGGCACTCAAATTATTCACGGGCCTCAACTATGTGCCGATCCAAGCACAAACTACCGAGACAGCAATATACAACTGCATTTCGGGCTTTGATTTGAAACAAGTGCTCGATTGCATTTCCACTGTTCCTGAGAGGTTGTTTTCCAGCTTCAAAGTCGATCAGAGAACTGAGGCTGAGGCTGATCCGCTGGCAGTGTCCGAGGAGACCAAGGGGTTTTTCATCCATCTTTGGCCATTGCCAAGGAAGCCAAAGCCTGTTTTTCAGGATGATTCCAAGGCACAAAAAGCCCCTAGCGGTAGGGCAACCTCTGCCCCACCAGCAGATTCACGAACAAGGCCCAGTTCAAAAGACGACAAAATCAATGAAGTGGGAGAATTGGAAGATGATGATATTGCAGGAGTACCAGCACCAAAAACTTCTGCGAGTGCAGCTGGACCTCTGAATAATGCTACTGACATGTTGCCCCCGCCCACATTCCTGGACTTGAAGTCTATGTGGGGTCGGAAAAGACGACCCCACTTATGCTAAATGATGTACTGATATGGTTCGTTACCGGGCTGTGATGACTTTTGCGAAAGTTGAAAGTAAAATCAGAATTTCTCATGGTTTTTTGTTCAGTATGTAAAATGCTTACAGAGTATTCAGAATGGTTAGAGCAGTATGCAGAGTTAATAGGCTGAATGAGAATCTAACGGAGAATTCTCTGATTGTAGTGGCTCCAGTCCTGTCGTTTGCCTCCAGGTCTTATAGTAGTCTCGTATCACAAATCAGACACTTGGCTAAAATACTAGAAGTGCAAGAGAATTTTTCTTGAGTGGCCTTTGCGATTGGACGTGATAATGCAGAGAATATACACAACAAAAGTCATTTCACGTATTATTGGGTCTGGGTAATATATGGTCTCGATCAAAAGGCGTACCCATCTGACAAGAACTGTCTGACGAAAACCTCTACACTCGTATAGAGTCAGTGAACAGTCAGAATTCAAGGGGTGGAGGCTTTGTAAGCTAGGCAACAAGTAGGAGTACGTATCGTCGTATAGCAGTCCGAGTCAAGAGAAGTGGACATGAGACCACCAGAAAGAGAAGGCGGGAAGAGTACGATAACAAGACAGCAAAAAAAATACAAAAATGACCCACTACACTTCTATACAACCGCTTTAGGGTAACAATAAGCCCAAATAATAAAAATCAAACACAGGAGTTTGGGGTTTTCCAACAGCGGTCGGTGTTCGTAACATCAGATAAAACAATATACTGTACATGGCCACGAGGTATATTGCACACACGTATTTCCCACGAGCTTGTACATCCATCGAGAAACTTGCGAACACATTAAGTCAATGGAAGCATTTCAATCACCATGTAGAGCGTGTTGATGGAAGTGAAAATGGTGCCCGAGATTGGGCCAGAAATGAGAAAATTGAGGGGTAGCACGGTGCTCCATCTCTCACGAAGCTACGTCATTTGAGATGGAATTTCCCGGACTAGCGGCGACCTGTACCCAGCTCGGGGCTAGATGTTTCTCGGGTTTAGTGAATGAAAGCGACAAGCGAGGATCCAGGCACAAAAGTGGGTTCCCTCTCCGAAACTCTTTCCAGCCAGGCAAAAGCAATTTTTCCTTGCATAAATGAGTGGGCCTAGCTCTATTCGTTATGGTTTGGGAGACTATTGCAATCTCAGGGTATCAGCAGTTAGGCCTCGCCCGAGTGCGGCCCGCATGAACGAAAAAAATTAGCTGATCTCAGGCGCGGCATCACGTGACCCGCTGACATATTGGCGCCAGTGCTACGAATTTGGGGCACTTTCTAACTGCCAGCTATTCCGTAGTCCAGCCTCATAAATACCCAGCAGCAGGGCGCCCGACTTTATTGAACTCGCAAAAATGCTCGACATTCTGTCTTTCGATGTCAGCGAAAAAACGGGGTTTCTCCCCTCCGAGTTCCCCGTGACGTGCTTGCCTCAAGCGTACTACAAGCCTTGGGAAGACTTGGTGGCCAATTTGCCTGCCTTGCTCTTGACCAAACGCGTTAGAGGGCTCGTTGATAAAATGCCCGTTTTGTCCCCTGACCACTTGGAGAACGTTCCTCAAATCAGACGGGCATACCAGGTCTTGGGCTTCTTGGCGCATGCCTACGTATGGGGCACAAGTGAGCCCAGCAGCAGAATTCCAGAGCAAATCGCCGCTCCTTTAGTCCATGTGAGTGAGACCTTGGGACTCCCTCCTCTTGCCACCTACGCCACCTTGTGCCTCTGGAATTACAAAGAGATTTTCCCTACTCCCGCGGGAGAAGAAGACCAGGAAATGGACTTGGACAATATCGCCACGATCAACACATTCACAGGGGCCATGGACGAATCCTGGTTCTATCTTGTAAGTGTTTTCTTTGAATATAAAGGTGGCCGTGCCATCAAATTCGGTAAGCAGGCCTTGGAACATGCTGAGAACGGAAACATCCCGGCGTTGACTACGTCTCTACAAAACTTGGCCCTGGCTATCGACCATTTGGGCTCTGTGTTGATGCAAATGGAGGAGATGTGCGATCCGCACGTGTTCTATTTCCGGATCAGGCCATTTTTAGCCGGTTGGAAGAACATGGCTGATGTCGGTCTCAACAAAGACGGTGTTTTATATGGGAATGAGACCAGCCCCAGAGCGTATGCTGGTGGCTCGAATGCCCAGTCTACTTTGATCCAGTTCCTCGACTCTTTGCTTAGTATCAACCATCACTCAACTGGTGAGCGTCCTGCGCCGCATTCGGAGAGCAAGGCAGAGCCCGCAAAGGCGGCCAACTCCTATCTCATGGAAATGAGAAACTACATGCCACGGAAGCACCGGGAGTTTTTGGAGGCCATAGATTCGGGTTCCAAGATCAGGCAGACGGTGTCGGCTCATCCCGACAATGGAGAACTCAGCTTGAGTTATGATGCCTGTTTAGCGATGACAAAACTGTTCAGAGACAAGCACATACAAATCGTCACGCGCTACGTGGTTCTCCAAGCAAAGAAGGCCCCCAAGCTCGGATCGCTGCTGACAATGAGATCTGGCTTGGCAAAGAAGAAACTTAATGACGGAGAGGAAAAGGGCACAGGCGGTACCTCCTTGCTCCCCTTCTTGAAACAATGTAGGGATGAAACTGGAGATCCTGCTGCGGGCAACTGGGGCAAACGGATTCTCAGTGACGGTGTCATGCGGTTAAATTACTCAAAACCGAATGGTCTCAATGAGGACTGAGTTTCGAGGCTTAGACAAGGCACAGGCGCTACCTCAAGGTAAACTAGTTTGTTTGGAGTCGTGAGCACATGCTCTGACTTGTGATGGCTTGGGAAATTATGACGCAGTTTATGATCATTGATGATGGGAAACGAAATACAGAATGGTTTTTTTTTTTTTTTGGTTTTTTATATCTATCTATTCGGGTTGTGAAATCAATATCACCGGTAAGGAACATACAGATCAACTGAGAACAAGTAGAAAATGCAATGGGACTTTCGTGCCAGAACAACAAATTAATCCAAGATAGAACTAAAGCAACTGTGGTTTACCAGTCTTGATAGGGACGTGGTATTCTTTGAACACTTCACTTATGTCTAAGTAGAAGAAGGGTAAGGTGAAATCTATCTTGGGGAAAGAATGTTTTTTAATATTACAAAATATGCTCTCACGATGCGAATTCACCTTGATTGATTTTCACGTTTAAAATCAACAAACCTGACTTGAAAGAAGATCCAGTTGAATTGAGCTAAGTCTTATCGCGAAAAGAGCACACAAGAGAGTAGCCAAAAAAAAACCCCCTAGGGCTTGCTCTATTTGATTATCCTTCCCCATCTTTAATGTCTTCGTCACATTAAGACCCGTACACCACGGGTGAAGTTATGCACGGGAAGAAAATTTCTGGCCTCAGGAGGTGCATGTTCAGATTGTTCTCTCGAAAGCCGTTGAACTTACACAAAATGTCCACTGAAAGTCCGGCTGTTGCCAAGGCAGCTGCCGCTGGCGCGTCTCAAAAAGCTGCTGGAAATCAAAAGCAACTGAAGAAATCAAAAAAGAATGAGTCACAGTTTCTCTTGAAGACCCCAAAGGGCACTAAGGACTGGTCCGACAAGGATATGGTTTTGAGAGAGGAAGTGTTTGGCACTTTGAGCTCATTGTTCAAAAGACACGGAGGTGTCACAATCGATACTCCTGTTTTTGAACTCCGCGAGATTTTGACTGGAAAGTACGGTGAGGACTCCAAGTTGATTTACAACTTGGAGGACCAAGGTGGAGAGTTGACTTCGTTGCGCTACGACTTGACCGTTCCTTTCGCCAGATTTGTGGCATGTAACAGTATCTCGTCTATCAAGAGATACCATATTGCTAAGGTGTACAGAAGAGACCAGCCAGCCATGACCAAGGGTAGAATGAGAGAATTCTACCAATGTGATTTCGACATTGCCGGAAACTACGAAACCATGATTCCCGACTCCGAGATCTTGGCCATCACCTGCGAAGGATTGACGTCTTTGGGCATAAACGATTTCAAGGTGAAGTTGAACCACCGTAAGATCTTGGATGGTATTTTCCAGGCCTGCGGTGTTAAGGAAGAAGACGTCAGAAAAATCTCATCTGCGGTTGACAAGTTGGACAAACTGCCATGGGAGGTCGTCAAAAAAGAAATGACCGTGGAGAAGGGCCAGCTGGAGGAGGTTGCCGACAGAATCGGCGAGTTCGTCAAGGTCTCTGGAAGCATCCGTGAGACCTTGAGTTACTTGCAAAGTGCGCCACTTTTGGCTCAAAACGAATGTGCTCAGCAGGGAATTGTTGAGATGGCACAATTGGCTGATTATGTTGAGGCCTTGGGCATTGAAAATCACTTGTCCTTCGACTTGTCTCTTGCTAGAGGCTTGGACTACTATACCGGTTTGATCTATGAGGCCGTCACTTCTGCGTCAGCACCACCCACGAATGCCGAGGAGTTGAAGGCACGTTCAAAGAAGGACTCGAAGGAAAAGGAAGTCGAGGATGCCAGTGAGTACGTGGGCGTTGGCTCTATTGCTGCTGGTGGTCGTTACGATAATTTGGTGGGCATGTTTTCCAATGGCAAATCAATTCCCTGTGTCGGTATCTCGTTTGGTGTGGAGAGAATCTTCTCTATCATTAAAGCCAGAGCTGCTAAGCAATGGGAGACTCTTTCCCCAACCCACACGGACGTATACGTCATGGCCTTTGGTGGTGGAGAGGGATGGACAGGGTTTTTGAAGGAAAGAATGGCCGTTACCAAACAGATTTGGAGTGCGGGCATCAACGCCGAGTACCTCTACAAAGCCAAAGCCAACCCTAGAAAGCAATTCGATGCTGCCGAGAAGGCTGGTGCTAAGCTTGCTGTCATTTTGGGCAAGGAGGAGTATCCTGCTGGCAAAGTGAGGGTCAAGGTCTTGGGTCAAGGTGATGACACGAACGAAGGTGAGTTGGTGGACAGCGAATCTTTCCTTGAGTACGTCAAGGAGAAGTTGGCTGCGTATGATGAAGACGGATTGGGTGCGGTCACTAAGATGGTGAAGAACTTGTGATCAGACATTTACTAAGTCATGTTTATAGAAAGCAAACGGCGAACTGCATTTTGTTATATGTAGCAGCGATCATTACTATTACGATGATCTCATCTCTAATATTGATGACAAATATATGTACGATTCTTGAGGCCCCGGTATGGCAATGGATCGTTTGTCAGCTTCATCTTTAGTTTACGTCTAGCCCACCAATTTTCAGGCCCTCCTTGATGCTTCCTGCCCGCTTGACTCTGCACCAGAGAGTGTTGATATCATTCGAACAAAAGTGCCACAATACGCCGCACCAAGAGTCAATCTGAGGCAAGGGATCATAGAACTCTTTGGCAATGCGCCTGAGCTCAGGCAATTTTGTCCATGCGATATACGGGAAATCATGATGCTCATTGTGATACCCTACATTCCAGGTCAAAAGATTTAGGGAGCCGTAGTAGGAGTAAGTTTCTTCCGGAAGTAAATCTTTGCTGACCGTGATGCCATTCACAGGTGTGTGTCTTGGCACATTATTCTTGTTCAGCACGTAATGTTCGGCAATAAAGTGACCGGCACAAGGGTGCAACGAGCCGGCAAGGAACGACGACATAATGAAATAAAGAAGCGAATTGACACCCCAGTTTTTGATCATGACAACGTCCACTGCTATTTGGAAAACGATGTTCAAGAGGTGAATGTATGTGAATTTGATCTGTGTGATGAACATTGGGCGCAACGCGTAGAAGAGAATCTGGAAAGTGGCAAAGAAAACTTTCCCCAACACGTTCAGTAGCACTATGGCCTCAACACGGGTTGGCAAATCTGTGTCCAAGTACTCATCGCCAAGGAACTTGTGATGCAACTGATGATATGGCTGGAATGAAGCAGAGTATGGAATTCCGATGGGCGAGTTGGTGAACACCGCGAACATCTTGTTATGCAACGGCTTCTTAAAGAGAAGATTATGTGATAATTCGTGAATTGCAAGAAAGATAGCCTGATTTGCCGTGGCACCGATGACATAAGCCAATGCAATGAACTTGAACGAAAGTGGACTCAGGTTTCTAAGGTGATGGGCAACAGCAAACTGGAGTGCCACAACTAGTGCCACTATCCATTTCGTTTTGGGCTCATATCCTGTCAATTGGGAAACTTGTGGGTACTTTGCAATGATAGCTTTTCGTCTTTTCGTGTGGGGCTCGGATTCGTTGGTCCAGTAAAATTCATTAAGAATCTCAATCGGTGCGTCAGCTGGAGGCGTGACGACCTTGAAAGTCTCGTTGGAGACACGATGAGTAATTTCGCCCATGAAATGGAATTTATGAAAAAAGCACCGTCCTGAGATTAACCAGGGTGAGCTTTAATGTAAAGAAGGTGTATATTTATCGGAAACAGCAGAGCATCTGCTGACGTAAAGAAATCAGTCCACTGCAGATCGATGGGCCTTTTTTCTCTCTGGGTACGACAGGGCGCTTCTCACCAAACGATTCGCGGCATGATGCAGGAACCATCATCGCTCTGATAATATCACAATGTTGCCCAAATCAAACCGAAACACATTAACTTAGTCATCGGCCTCAAGATACTTCATCTAGATTTCTCTTCTATTCTTCCACTGCATGTATACATGTTCATGTAAGATAGGCCGAAAAGTCTGTCATTTTATCCTCCCCAAATGTCACTGATGTGTACCACATTTTTTGCACGCGTCCAATATATTCGCGACACAGCCCTCGGTTCAATGCCCATATTTAGTTTGGTCGCGAGTATGCACGTACAATACCCAATTCATTCATCATGAGAGATGCAGACACATGATCACGTGCACCTCGCAGTGAATTCATCATTGGTTGAAGTATTGGGGGTACATAGAGTACGCACCCTGCGTAGAGGGCTTATCTTTTTTCTGATCATCTTGCGAGGGCATATTAGGTGGGTATTGCGGAGGCATGTTGGGCGGGTATTGCGCAATCATATAGTGCGGCGGTGCAAACATTCCGTAGGAGTTGGCTGGAGTAGGTGCCATAGGCTGCGAGGACTGGAATGGAGGGATTCCAGGATAGAAGGCTCCATTTTGCTGAGGCAAGGGCATAGAATGAAATGCGGTGGATGGAGGAATATTCCCGGTATATGAGGCGACAGGGGGAAGCTGACCCGCGTTGAATCCCATGTAGTATTGTGAATACTGCTGCATGAATGGAGACTGAGCAGCCAGGTTCTCTTGCGAAGCATGGAACTGTTGTGCATATCCCATCTGAGAATTTTGGTAGGCGGCCCTATCAAAAGTCGCTGCTTGCGAGGAATCTTCCAGGTGAACTGATTGTTGGCTAGGTTGTTGCAAGCCTTGGCGACTATCAGGATAGACGAACTGCGTGTGGTTCAACAAACGGTTTGAGCCAACACGCGAACTTTCAGTTGATTTGGAAATGGCCTCGTTTGTGGCGTTCTGAGTGCCATCTCCAGCCGCGGTCGAGTTCTCTCTTGTCTCGTCCTCACTCACAATTGCTGACACCATGTCAGCTAGTCCGACATCGGTCTCCAGTTCTTGACGCTTAGTTATCAACTTGGGCGCGTGTCCAAGAATCATCAGCTCAATCTCTCCCATTGAAGAAGGAAGTGCTTTGAAAGATGGCTTGTCAGTTTCTTGTTCACTCAGGGTAGGAAGCAGAGAGCGCTGGTCAGCTGTTTTCAACGAATCAGACTTGACCGGCTGCTTCGAACGCTCCGCTTGCTTGTTCTTATTCTTTTTGGGACGAGCTGGTGCATAGTCACTTTGTTGGGTTTTTGGGACGTGAAGCTTTTCCACTTCAAACCGTTCTCTTTCGGAGTCCAAGTGAATTCGCGAACCAAAAATCCTTCTTGCCAAGACAACGCTTGCTTGTAAACGCAAAATGTTCTCAGAGCGCAAGCATTCGGCAGCAACCACCTTATCACGGTAGCACTTGTCCCCTGAAGCAAGCTCGACCACCTTGTTTATGCGGAGAACGGCTTCATTGTCAAGAAGTTCAGTCATGCCTTGGTCGTCTTCGTAGAAGGAGGAACCGAAAAGGAGATGAACATTTCCGCTCAGAAACAAGTGGCTATCGTCGAAATCTTTGAATTGACAGCCGATTGGTGTGAAGTCTTTGAAGTGTATATCCTCAGAGAAATAATGACTTCTGATAGGTGCCTTACCATCCACAAATGCATCGATTGTCTTACTCCTCAGCTCTTCGTCAAAGTCCTGAAGAGCATTGAAAGCATCTACCAAGCTGCTGAGAAATTTTTGACCACATGACTTTATAATCTGGCTTTTTCTAAAGAAAGCCAAGATTAATCTAATATTTTTGAGAGGGATCTCAGCATTTGAGGGGCCGAAGGACTGAGGTTTCAATGTGGTGAGATAAGCCGTGATATAACGACAGACAAACCCTCCGAATTTTTCAGGATTGGAGGGCTGTTGCGACTGGACAGCCAACTCATAAAAACAAATGAAGACAGTCAAGTGCTCAGCAATCATGTTGGTGTTTTTAACGTACCTCTCGTAGTAAGGCTCCGAGAAAACGATGTTGAGAAAATCAGACTCGGCCTTTTCCATATACAAACGCTTTCTGAAGGCACTGGGGTAAAAATATTCTGCGATGATGCGTAGTAAGATGTTGTTGACATCTGCTGGCTCTATTGATTGAGGGGATTTGCGAATTGCTTGGTCGTATGCCTCCTCCAACCACGGTTTGGTGAAAGCTGAAACCAAATTGCGTTTTCCCACAGCAAAAGAGAGATCACGAGTAAATTGGGAGCGCAAAAACCAGAGCACGGCACTGAACTTTTGTCCCAAGGAGTTGTAGATCACACCAATGTGATTGTACGGCTCGTGCATTGTTGGAAGCAAGCCAATACATTTCGAGTAGCAGAGCAAGGGGAAAATGTAGAGAGACTTGCCTTTGGACTTGTCATCGTTCAGTTTTTGAATGTGCTTATAGTGTGCATTGACAGACTTGCATGGCTGGACATACGATAAGCGAATCTGAGCCGAGTTCCTGGACACATTTCCTAAGCCAACAAGACACAAGAAGGTGATGTAAGAGAGGGTTGAATGAAACGATTCGTACAGAGTTTCGTTCTTTGCTGTGGGGACCACAATGTCGAACTCCTGTAAGTATTTCTGAGGGATTAATGGATTTGCATACGTAGTGCCGAGGTCGGACATCACGTTGGTGTAAAAAAGTTTGACTGCTTTCACATATTTGTCGAACAGCTCGTTTAATTTTCTCATTTCCACGCTCTTGAACTTTTTCTTGCCACTTTTCAAAGATTGGAGCAGCAAATTGTACAATTCGGCATGCTGTCTCTGGTACAGCTTTACGATTGGATGGTGAAAGTCGCTCCACAAGATCCTCAAAAGGTCAATCAGGTTGCAGTGGGAAATGTCGACTTGCTTGGCGTCTTCGGACTCCACAAATAACTGATGGAATCCTTTCACATCGGCGACGATCCATTTGTGGAATTTGCTCTGAATCACCGTGGTGAATCCAAGAATCAAAGATTGATCGATGAACTTGGAAGCGAGAAAACTGCCGAGCTGGAGCTTGTGATTGGAAATTTCATTTTGGGTGGCTTGCAGAATCATTATATGCGTTTGGGTTGTATCAGTTTGTTTCAATTCCAGGTTAGCAAAAATGGGCCATCATAGGAGTACAGTTTTGGTTGGCGGTAGAGTGTGCCCAAAGAATTTTCTTCACGCTGATTTATGAGTGTACAGAAATGCAAAAACCACCAAGCGCACGGAAAAAATCTGGGAAAGCCTAAAACAATGCGAGCCGAGAGCATGTATAGAGCTGAGCTGAAAAGCATTCGTGCTCTAAAGACCATTGTTTTAGTGAAGTAGAAGAACATCGAAATGCTTTCTGTCGAGGCCCGATGATATTTGCGTTTTGCATGTTAAATTTTCATGCGTTGCATTTTTCATCTCTCGTTTCCTTATCATGTCTGCTTTCTCTCTACTAATAATTTTTTTAAGGTATCTCTTGTGTTGTATTCCCCAGTCCATCTGGTTCAATGCCATCTGATGTCTACGGTGCGCGGGCTTGAATTCAGGTGGCGCTAGGAGTGACGAATATCAAGGCGAGCGACTGACGTCTGGCCCTGGCCTTTGTGTGCGAGTGGCAAAAATAACAGACGACATAAAAAGAGGAGAATCCGCGAGTTACATGTCGGGTCGAAAATCGACACTGTTGTTAGGCAAGCCCAAAGTTCTGATCGACACGATAAGATGGACGAGGAGTTCCCGGTCAAGGTATATGTCTACGACCTCTCCCACGGACTTGCAGCCGTATATTCGCCAATCGTGCTAGGTAGTAAAATTGATGCCATTTACCACACGTCCGCAGTGATCTATGGCCAGGAGTTTTATATAGACCAAGGCATTCAAGTATGTACGAAGCCTGGCACCACAAAGTACGGCACGCCGATCGAGGTCTTGGATATGGGTACCACGCTGATAGACCAGGACACGTTCCATGATTTTCTACAGGATCTACGGGACCACGACGAGGGGAAGTATAACGCGCCAGCTTACGACTTGTTTGACAATAATTGCAATCATTTCACAGACGTGTTACTAGAGTTCTCGGTGGGGCGGAATTTGGAGGACCGCATCCTTAAGCTTCCACAACAGGTGTTGGCCAATCCGAACGGGCAGCTTCTTCGGCAGATGTTAGGGGGTGGTTCAGGGGGAGCCTCGGGAAATGCCCACTTTGGTTTCTGAAGGAGGCAGCGTGTGAAGTCTCTGGAAGCGCTCTAGGGAAATCCTCTGGGTCAACTCAAAATAGTCTATGAGAGTCTCTTTTCTCAGGCCTTGGGCTGGTGCACATCGACTTCTGGAAACCGACGGTAAATGCAGCAATGAACTATTTGCTAAAATTACCCCTGATATTTCGAATATGGAATCAATGAACGGCTAATTTTGAACACCGGGCACTGGAGTCATGTCCACCAAGAAAACAGCGGGTGTCTGCAATACCAGCAAAAACCAATTTTTCACACCTGGTATCATGACTACAAAGTTTGAAGTAGCATACTACCGCGAAGAAATTTGCAGAGAAGTGAGCATAGCTAGATGAGCCCGAAGAAATGACTCTGAGGAAATGACGCTGAAGAGGTAACCCTGAAGAGAGTAGCCTGGGGATGGGAGCCTGAGAGACGATCCAAAGAATTGACCCAAAGGCATCTCAAACTTATTTTCGGTTAAGCGAGTTCCACCAGAGATGCCTCTAGAGAAGATGGTCACTACAAAATCGACCCAAGCATACTTCATCATTGAACAATAAGATATGCTTTTTTAAAACTTAAGCGCACTGCACCAAATGAACAAACACCAATTCGGAAAGCCATGAAATTATGCCCCATCAGAGTTTCCTCAAATCTGGAGCAAAATGCATTTACATGCAAGTCGCGTTCTCTCCTACATGGCAACGGCCAGCCCCATCCACACGCGCTCTTGCTCCTTTAATGCGGGAGGACTCCTTTTAAAGCATTTGGCTGCAAATCCGTACCGCACCCTTGGCGGTGTATAAATTCCGTCCGATAAGACAGACACTCATGCGATTTGTAACACTTTTTTCCTGAGCATAATTCTCTCGCAGGACCTAGACTGTCATTCATTTGCCTTGATCCCTTCTGAAAAACCCGCCCACCTCAAAACCCTTTACGATGGACGCATCTGGTAATAATCAACCAGGCCTTAACATTTCATTCAACCCCATGAGTTCAGGCAGTATTGCCGCCACCAATTCCAGTGGGTATACAGCTGTTAATAGCGAAGATACTGATCCTGAATTGACGTACCTGTCTTCCTTGGTTCCCCAAAGCTACGAGGGCGGTCTGCACGTGAAATCTTATCAATTCCACCACAACCAACCCACTTCAATCGCTCAAAACAGGATCTGGAACTCACGCTCAAACAACACAAACTCATCTGGAGTTAACTCTTCCCCTTCCATGATTAATAATATGGTGTCTTCACCAAGAACAGAAAATCAAGGTATCCACTTGCCTAGTTTCATGAACAACTCGATCTTCGACGCGAACTCCAGACAGAATAACCAGGGAATTTCTGCCCATACAAAACAGTTCAAGCACGTAGACTACAGCAGTATCAGTACCATGAAAGCTACCCCCAAAGAGTCATTACCTACTTCTCAGCAATACGGTGCATATGGGCAAAATATGCCGGGTCAGATTATGGCTAGTTATGGAAGAAAGAAACAGCTGTCAATGAATCAGAGCACTCCCAGCTACAACTCAAGTGTAGCCAGTGTTTCGAGTTTTGATAACAGATGCACATCCTCAGAAACAAAGGGAAATAATCAGAACTCTGTTGAAAAAACTACTAAGCAATCTTTCAACAACTCCTATGAAAATTCTGAACGCGAGACGATCGAGATGTTGAAATCCGAACTCATGTTCAAAAGCCAGCTCAACGAGTCTTTGAAGGAAAAGTTAAGGTTCCTTGAAGAAGAATCTGCTGTGTCGGAGGACGAAGCTAGACAGGGCGAGCAAATCAGACTTCCAAAGAACTACATACAATTGTTCAGAGATCTTACCCGTACTTTGAATGAAAGAACTCAAGAATTAAAGGAGACGAAATCCAAAATTGAAGCTATTATTGTGGGATCTGTCATGACTAAAGACGTTTCTGTCGACTATCAGGGGACTTTTGATGCCCAAGATATTGCCCACAGAATCACAAACAAGTTCACCGTATTACAAAACGAGAACGAAGCACTTTTAAACATGGTAAGCTACAGTAATAAGCAGAGTTTGCTCATTGAATTAGGCTTGTTAAAAAACGAAAACAAGCTATTGAAAGAGAAGTTGGACATGGGAGGACTGAAGTGTTGAATTCTCCCCATTGGCATATATTTCCAAACTAGAATTTATTCACCAATTTGAAGAATCAAAAATAATTATCTTATAAAAAAAAAGTCAAAACAAATTCTCGATCAATGTGAGAAGACAAGTGCATGGCGTAAGTTCCCTTCATGGAAAATATATGAAACGCGACGTACAAGAAAAAGAATTCAATTTCACAATTTTAAAAAAGGCCACTTCAGAAGCTTGAGAGCAAACATTCCATATAATTTTTGGTTTAGCATCACCAAAATGAACCAAAGACCTCTCAAACCAGAAGAGTTCTTGTACCTTTTGGAGTTTTGCCAAAATTGGGGACGCAAAGAGTTTCTTTCTGTTGCGAAAGCCTTGACCCGGTTATTCAATCCTAGACCACAAAGAAAGAGATCTAGAAAAAGAACACACTTATTCCAAAAGTTGCGACTGTTTTTTGGACGACACGAAAGCACGCCAGTTACTCAAACGAATCATGATCGTGCACGCAATAATCATAAGGTTCCAAGGGCTCGATGTTACAGGAGTTTCAGATGTATTGAGCAGATTTCGTCTGTTAGGTGTATTCTGAGGTACACAGCCAAATTGAAAGTTGGCGAGGCAAACGCCAAAAAGAACCTAGAGGACGGCAAAACCGCTTTAGAAACTACCAGCCAACGGAAACAGATTAGAAACAGAGTCATAGTACTGAAAAGAGCTGCTAGGCAAGGTGTACCAGCAAAGAAGCCAAAAAGAAGAGGTCGGAATCTTAAAATTTCAAACTATAGAAAATACCCTCTGAGCAAAAGCCACATTTCGAAAAAGAAAGAACCTTTCCCCGAGACTGTCAATATGATGTCTGTGTGCGATTTTGAACAATCCTGTGAAATGCTGATAGATGGGGCAGACATCGATTTAATGCTGAGATTGCCAAGCAGCGAGCTAGATTTTGTTGAAAGCACGGTACACGCTTTTTTGGTGAAACGAAAGTTTGCTTGATTATTACTTGAGAAAGACGGGTCCTCACAGAAAATGTATGATGATGTGTCCCCTTCGCGTGTCGGGGGAGCGCGTCACTCTCATTTAGGGGATACTGGTGAAAACCCAACTATATAAGACGGTGGATTCCTAAGAACTCTTTCCAGGAAGCCCATGTGTCCATCTCAACATCGTATATATATGCCATGGAATGCCTCAATGAAGACTGCAAATATTCAGGCTGATAGTCGTATATAAACATGACAAGGGCCCACGTGAGCACAGCAAAATATTTCCAGGTCTTGTTGTATACTTTTGCTTTGTACCTTTTTGATTGGTTGGGAGTCAAATCTGCGTAGTTTTTGGCTTCGCCTTTCACAGTGAACATGGGCTGACGACACTGTAAATAAAGATCAAGAAAGATCTTGCACGCAGCCACCAAGACTCGCGAAAAGCAGTAGAGCGTGATTTGGTGAGTTATTCCTGGGTTGAAGTACCCAAAATGTTGAGAATACACCACCCATCCAGCCACGGCCCCAGCAACAAACTTGACAAAACTGGGCCTGCGGCTTAGGAGTTGTTCCTTCTTTAACAAGTTGACCACGGTTTTGTATATGGTTGCAAAAGCTGCCAAAACAGCCGAGTGGTCTTTTGTTGCCTTGAATACCTGCTTTAGCCTGGGCACCAAGGGGCCTGAGCGGTATAGTAAGTTTATCACTAAAGCATGGGAGAACCTTATCTTACCGCCATAAACGACTCCATTCCGCGAGGATTGTACGATCTCAAGCAACGGCCTGAAAAAAGGATCTGTCAATATAGTCATGGGATTAAAAAAGGGTTGTGGTCGCAAATATAGGTATGGCTTTGGAATCCCAGATTTGAGTGGTGTGATAACTTGTGTTTTGTGGGGGAGGATAATGTGGAGGGAGCCAGTGCGGATTCTGGAGATCCACTACAAGCCTCGGGGATAGAGTGCGGCCGTGCGGCGAGCTGCAAATGACGAGCCAGTTGGAACAAGCAGCACGCATTGTTATTTTTTTGTTGTGTTTATTTATTGTATTTCTTTTTTGTAATTTTGCTTTGTAATTTTGTATTGTCATTTCTATTGTCATCCTTGTTTGACTGTTTTTGAGGTTACAAAAGACAGGGTGCAAAACAGGGTTCGGAACGAATCGGGGTTTTGGTGTGCAATTCTCCGGCTGATGAGACTCGGGGTCCGAAATGCAACTCTTTGCGAATCATGGTGATATTCCACATGTGGTAGTTTCTGATGCAATAAGCTAAGTGGCAAAGTACTGTGATTTAGCGCTTGGGGTATGAAATTGTCAGTGCGAAGCTACTTGATTTTTCCTGGTATATAGACGAATACTGGACTCATGGAACCGGAGACAGGTCACGTGTACAACAGGCGTTACATTCGACCTTGGAGCCTGAGCCTGTGGTACAACGCCCATCGAATGACTCCAAGAAACGGGGTTTGCCTGCCAGTCGCGAGTATTCTTCTTTTACTTGTTTTTGGCGGTCTCCGCTGGCTGGGCTTTTTCAAGGTACTTTTTGTTCTTCTAACCCTGTTGTATTAAGCGGGAATCACCGGACACCTCGGGACTTTGCATTGTGACTTCCAAAGAGCTGTCAATGCATACCTGCGAGCACCTGTGGACCACAGTGTACAAAAAAACTAGTCGAGTGATTCAATTACAAAAAGGCCGTATTCATGAAAGGAAAATGAATATCAGTCCATTATTAGCGATTGTTCGCAGGTGGAATTGACCAAGACAGGTTTAATGAGTGTCCCGAAAAGAAACCGCAACACTCCCCTAACCAGATCCTAGTGTTTCAATTTTTCAAGTCTTCTGAGTTCGTGCCATCAAATTCAGCGTTCTTTGGTGCATACTCATTGGTGCCTGATCAGGCCGGATACTGGAAGGGCTAGCCCAGGTAGGTCACGTGCGAACATTCAAGCTCATTGAAGCTCGCAAGTCTTATTCATACGTTCGAGAACGTATCCTCCTTTGCACCCACGGCCTTCAGGGAAGTGATTCTAGCTTCTTTTCAATCAACGCCGACATCCACCACGCGCAAAACACCATTCTCGTGCCGTGCGCACGTTCGATCCTTGTGAATGGCTCGTTGCGTTTTTGAGCTCAGCCATATTTTTCTCACCAGCCGCCCACTGCCGCGTCTGAGGTTTGTGACTTTTTTTTTGGCCTAATTTTTGGAGCGTTTTTTTCTTTGCACCTCAGGAAAAAAAAAATTTCAGACTGAGAAAATTTTTATCTTGTGACAAAAGCACGATTTCAGAGAAGTCGGCCACATAATCTCCAGCAGAGCTAGCCCCGTTCCATCCGCCAGCTTTCAAACTCAAAAACGGAAAAACTGTGCTTTGAGTATCATATTCAAATATTTTTCTTGCAAAAGTCACTAGTCTCCTCACATTTGCACACCCAACAGATTCGCTAATCCTACGCAAGGCAACATGTCGATTTCATACGCCAACGTAGCAGCCAATCCTCAGCAAGGAACTAAAAACGACTCTGTTGAAGAGTCTTTGAATGTATCGGCGTCTGCTCCAGAATCGCCTAAGCTTGCCTCTAGTGCTTCGCAAGTGGCCGAGCCTTCATCTACCCCTCTTAATGAAGACTCCCCTGACACTGTTTCAGAGGAAGTCCCCTCTGAAACTGATTCTTCTGTTCCAGCTGCTACCCCCGCACCAAAAGCAAAGAAGGTTTTGACCCCTGCTCCTGTTCCCTCTAAAGCTGTTTGGGGTGCTACTGGCAGTGTGAAGGTGTCTCATGTGGATGAACATAAATGGCCTACTCCGGACCAAGTTTCTGTGTTTGAACAGTCTCAGCAAACGAGCAGCAAGCCAGCTCAACCAAAAGACATCAAGGCAAGCAAATGGGTACCAATCAACGCCAAGGTCGTGTTGCCAAGCCCTAGATCCTCGCAAAACAGTGGTGCCGGCAATCAGCAGAAAAACAAGAGAAAGAACAAAAACACTCGCAAAAACAAAAGTGCCTCTGCTCCAGGTTTTGATGATTCTGTCAAGAAGGACGAAAACTCCTCCAAGGAGGACGAGATTACTGACTTTGATGAAAAGTCTGCTGCCACCCAAGCCACACCCGAACTTCTGCATGACAACACCGAGGCCAGCTCGAATGGTCAGCAGCAACAAGGCTACAGTGAAAACAAACAGAAGTTTGGCCAGCAACAAAAAGGCTTCAGAAGATACAATCAAAACGGTGCTCCTCAAGGCAACGCCAACGGTAGATCGCATGGTCAACAGCTGCAGCGTCACCAAGGTGCTTACTACCAACAATTTGTGCCTTCTCAATACCAAGGAAACAACAGACAATTTAGATCATCCCATGGGGGCAATGCTCCATACGGAAGAAGCAACAGCAATGGCAACATTCAAGCTGGATATGCTGTGCAAAATGGCTTCCACCCCATGGGAAATGGCCCATTTGTTCCCCTCCCTCAACACCCACAGCCCATGATGGCACCCGGGATGCCTTATGGACTTGCACCAGTGCAGATTCCTCCTCCAATAAGCCCCAAGCAGAACCCAGAGCAAGCTTTGACTCAGCAAATTGATTACTACTTTTCTTTGGACAACTTGATCAGAGATGTTTTCTTGAGAAAAAGCATGGGAACTGAAGGCTGGGTTGACTTGGATTTGATCTTGAACTTCAAGAGAGTGAAGATTATTGTGAATGGAATTAAGAACGGGATCGAGGAAGCCGATGAAGAAGCCAAGGAGGAGAAGTTGGACAAGTCTATCCTTACGTCTGTGCAACAATGCCAAAACTTGGAGGTTGGCTACTTGAATGGAAAGGACGATAACGATGCAAAGGCAACTGAAGTTCAGTTGAGAGTGAAGCACAACTTCGAACAATGGCTTTTGCCTGACAATTAGAAGCACATGCGCTTGCATCGACTTTCACCTGAAATACCCGATGTTTCATCTTTTTTTTTTTTTTGTCCTTGTCATCTTTGCTTGAACCATGTCCAGCCAAACTTTCTACTGTGATACCCGCTTGGCACGAACTCTGGTTCGGTTGCTTTGTTAATCATTTTCAGCATGTATATACATTTGATCTCCTTAGACTACTCGATCTCTCCGATCAACTTTGTGGGCAAACATTGATCTGAGAGCGAAAATGCGCTATTGAGATATACGAAACCAGGCCACATGATGAAGGAAAAGATGAAGGAAAATAAAACAAGGCGGCGTACAGACTTAGAAATAATAAACAAACGCTTTCTATAAACTATCTAACCTTTCTCAGCACAAATGGGATAAACCTTGATATCACACTTCTTTTCCCTCCTCTTCTTCAGAAGAACCGGAGGATGAAATCGACTTGTGAGGAACTTCCAAACTTTTGATGATGAAAGGCTCGGCGACAGCACCATCAAGATAGTCCAAATCTTCTTGCGGAATGATATAACGCCATACCCATCTGGCGCATATAGCGAAGAAAAGTAAAACGCCCGGAAAGCCCACTGCCGCTGTGGTCAACGTGATTACAAATTCCGCAACACCTGCGATAATCTGCAACAAGACATAGATGTAGAAATATTTCATCTTTTCTTTCGGAATACGGTGTATTTCTTTCCAAATTGGAAGGACGTCAGCACCGTTCTCGATGTAGTAATTGTCAAGGAAGATGTATCTGATTTTGTTGACCACTGGATTGCCATTCAATCCACCAATACCCATGATAAAGAAGAGACCACTCAAAACTGCTTGAGGAATCAATCCCAATAAAATCAAGAAAGGCCCGCTCATCATGACAAAAGTCAATGCTCCTTGTCCAGTATTAGTCACACGCTGCTCGACGACGGATTTTGGTTCACCAGTAATCAAATCGTGCACAATAAGAGACTCTGTGTGCAATGGTGCTTGAGGGATTAATCCGTTTGGTGCTGGAATCCCAATAAGACCAGATATGCCCGTGGTTAGCCCCAACAACATGAAATCCCAGTGAAATGAAGCCGGCTTCTTCAATGGATAATCTTTCAGCTGACACATAAGCGAAGAGACGTTGTGGTCAAAGTAAAAGAGAAACGTGAGAAGAATAGCAAATGGCACGGCAATGAAAACATCCCCCACAGATATATTTTCGTTGGGCCAAAAATGGATAAACCAACCATGCTCTCTGCCCAATTCGGCAGACAGAGTCGTAGGAGCAAAAGCCTTGGTAACTGGCAAGCGAGACAACGAAACCTCGTCCAAAAATCCGCCAAAGTGTATAAATCCAGTAAAGAAAATAACAGAAAGAGGAACTCCATAGTCGGCAAAAATCTTTCTTAATTTGGGCTTGAAATAGTGTAGCTGGGAGCCAAACATGCCGGACCCGAGCCCAAATATCACCATTAGCAAACTAATCATCACAGAACAAAATCCTGCTGCAGCGCCATCATCGTGAAATTGCTTGTTGAGCATTTGGATGGCCTTTTGACAATAGACAATACAGATGAAAAAGCCAAATACCTCGCACGAGAAATTAGATACGATCTTCATGAACAGCACCCAGTTGAGGAGGGCGATGGCGAAATGCATGACCATCGACCAGAGATACACCCAGCACATGAATGGGAAAAATGGTGTGCCGCGGGGCGTCATGATTTCGTATATGGTATAGCTGAAAATCGCAATTGGGCCTGTGACTCCAACGACACAGAGCGGCTGTCCCGAAAAGAGACCGAATATAACTCCTGCAAGAGCTGAGCTTAAAAGCACTTCATTCACGCCGTACAGATTATCTGTACGATCGAACATATCTTGAGCAAAAGCGATGGCAGGTAGCAAATTTGTAAAGAAGATGTATATCACCGAAGGCACCACCCTGTAGTTGAGGGCATCCTTGAAATCTGAAGCATAGTAGGGAAGTCGGTTCCGAATATCGTTGTATATTCCACGGCCCAAGCGACGAATAGAAAACATAGCGTATTATGAGTCGGCTTGAGCAAAGGATTTTTTGAACGTGGAGAGTTGTCTGAGGCTTGCGAGAATATGTACCACTTTAGAAGGCAGAGACTTTATATGTGCGTGCCTTTTTTCTAACTTCGGAATGAGATATGCTTTGTTGAATAATAGACAATAAGAAAGAATTGCCGTAGGCGAGCCTGTTCTTATAGCGAACTCGATCGGGAGAGTCAAGGTATCTTGGCGATGAGGGGCTTGGGCAAAAAGCTTACATCATGCGTAGGCGCACGTGACTCAACCACACGCTCGCAACCGGCCTTATCAATCGGCTTTTTTGCCACTTCTTTGCATGGGATTCGATTGTTTTCGCAACCATGAGTGACGACAAATTATTTAAGCTGATAATATGTTAGATACCTTTTTCCCGCAGTTTTAGATTGGAAACTTCGATCGGTGCCGTGAAACCTTGGGTCTGAACCCACAAAGTGATTGGAGTCAATCATCTTTTTGCGGCAGGTATATTAGTCATCGAGAAGCAGTCAGATCAAACACCTGAATTTTGGTGTTACGTTTCACAAACTTGCCTGTCTGATTAATGATGTTTCTCGAATCGTCTGATTCAATTGCTTTTCAGGGCGAAGCGCGCAATGTAAAGGCTGGGCAAGTCTCACTTACTGAGTGCATTATAGATTACTGGCAGAGTACAGGAGTTTGGCGGTCTTTGAAAATAAGAGTTTGAGTTATTTGTGCGAAAGAAAGACTGAGGTGTTGATAACGCAGGCGTTCTGGGCAAATACACAGCCCGCCAGGTACGAACTTCAGGATGGCGAATAATTTGTCACGTTTACTCCACTCCCGTCACGTGCACTACATGCAGTATGTGGGCCGGGCGACTTGGGGTTCCGGACTTTAGCCCCGAAGCATGCGGCTATCAATGCGCACTGCGTCACTCTATATTAGCTAGGGATTGGTGGACTTGGAGAACTGCCGATGAGTCTGTGCCGCTTTTTTTCTTTTGGCTATCCATACTTTTTTGAGAATCTCTATACATAATAATAATAGCGAGTCAATTGAGAGGAATCTCGCCGAAAATAGTCTTGCATTCGTCGGTTTCGAATGGCGGGCATGGGAACTTGTGGCTAAAGAATTCAATTGCGTGTGCAACTTCAGTAGAGCCAGAAGTATTATAATGCGCAAATCTCAAGTTACTTTTTTCCGCTGTAGGAGTATCGAATCTCCGAGGGAAGTGCTGTGGTTTTAGGCTTCAAGTTTAATAAATGAAGTTCCTGTATGAAGAACTGTTTTACAAGTGTGAGCAGAATTGAATTTTGCCAGCTGACCGCAGACCAACATGCCATTTTTAGAAGGATGTTCGAATCGGACTGAATTGATTGCGTCACTGTCGAACGATTTTATTCCAAAACAGTATCTAGTCTGAAGCTTTTTAAGTTTTGAAATATCTAGTTAAATCCACTCGCGAAACTGAGCGGTCCCTTCTTTAGGAAGCCGCATAACAAAATTGACCATGTTGCTGCAATCAACGCACCCTTGGTTGATGATAGCCCCAATTATGTACGTAAGTGCTTCATGGCTTAAAGCACTTTTTCCAGTGGCTTTCAAAATGGGTACAAGTAAAACACAATTATCATACTAGTTTGTTAAAAATTAATTGCGTACTCGTTGCGATTTCCCAATGGTATAATACAAATGATCGTTATCCAAATTTTGATTTGAAACAAAAGTTGATTTGCAATGAGAAAATAAACGGGTTTGTCTCTTCCCGCAAGTTTAAAAACGGGAGCAGTATGTCGAATCTTTTTTGGGAATATCCGTTGAAAAATGTTCACATGGGGGCAAAACAAGCCTAGATCTGAATTGCACAGCCTCCACATACAAGCATTAATTAGAGCCTCAGAAAGACGTTATATGACCTTTTTAAGTAAATTTCACTGGAAGTCATTTTTCTCCATGAAGTTTCATTACTGTCAAGCTAATACCAGCTTGAAGTTTATGCCACATGTGACAATTTAGACCAACTGCTTGCTATGGAGAAGAACATGCAACTTGTTTAAAGGAATCATCTGACTTATACGACTAAGATCCAAAATGATCATAAAAGATCATATAGCAAACTTGCACAAGCACTTGAGGTCCCGAATTGTGGCTTGGACTTCTTTGTTAATTGCAGTCAGAGGAGCGTGAAATTTCAAGATAAATTACATGGGTGCCCACAAACAGAACAAGACCTACATCTTATATTAGAATACCTTCAAATGTGGAGTTACACCTACCATCAGGATTCAAGACGTGAATTGTCCTTTGAAATCTTTTATATCAAAGGTGTTGCTAGAAGGTGTGTGACAACATAATCTAAAAACCAGGGAAAAAAACTGCAATAGATTAGAGAGCTATATTTGAGCCTTCTCGTGTCATTCATTTGGTGGAGGAGGAAAGTTTAAAATCTTATGGTCCCCTTGGCACGTGTCTGTTTCCCTATTGTACGTCATCAATTTCTAGGATGAGTCTCCTGTAGTAGTCGTTCAAAATCAGATGGCTGGAGAGGACTTGCGGAGCCATGAAGAGACAGCCAATCGTACCGCTCCAACTATTCTACTTCATATTCTGATTTGCGAAAGTGTTTCCACCGTTTGTTCTGACGAAAGGTGGGATATAATCGAACGAGGTGCTGTGGTATTATCGTGGTTATCCTCTTGCCTCCTGCAGCTCAACGACATAAAAGCCTCCTTATTGATGGATTCCTTTTCTGCTTCCTTGAGCCGTGGAGACTCACGAGAATTTGTTTGTTCTTGTCATGACTGTATCGTGAGCAATCTCCGGGTGTTGGTATGGCTCTAGAACTAGGAAGCAGTTTTTTCTACGCTTCTAAAAGATCGACTTTGTTTTTTCGTGAATTTTCACTTCAATTGTGCGAAGAATCGACTCGTTTCTTGCGCAAGAGGTTACACCATCCCGGCGTGGCTGGCGTGTTCGTTGTTCGATACGACTTTATTCATATGATGGTGCATTCTTTTTTCATGCCCCTTCTCATCATTTTAAAAAAAGGGCATTGTTTTAGCTCAAACATGGAGATTAAACCAATCCGATGCAAAAAATGAGACCCAATTTAAAATACTTTTAGCTTTCTGCCTATGCCTCTATCAACCATATCATGTTGTCATTCATAACAAGGTCCCTTGGCCCAGTTGGTTAAGGCGTGGTGCTAATAACGCCAAGATCAGCAGTTCGATCCTGCTAGGGACCATTTCTTTTTGCTTCTATCCAAGCCATCGAGGCTTCAACAGAAAAGACGATCCAGGCTTGTCTTCGAGTAACTACTTTTTTTTTTCCACGCCAGCCATGGACACAATCTTGGTGCTTCATATTGGCGCGGGAAAGCACTCCATCCAACAAACAAGAAACTACAAGAAGATTCTCCGATCGGCCATCTGCGCGAGTGATCTCATCCAGGCTTCACGTGTTGTTGAGAGAAGTGCCCTAACAAATACGGGATTTGGTTCAAGTGTCGATCGAACCTGCACCGCCACATCCGACGCATGCCTAATAGAAGTGAGCGATGGTCGTATTGTAAACAGCTTGGCATTGCTCAACATACACGACGACGCGTTTCCAACCACGTGCGTTGATAAAATAGCACGTCAGTTGAAACAGGAGTACGCTGCCGGTAGCGTTGATAGATGCTTCGGTCTCTCCAAGCCCACTATCCTTGATTACAAAACATACAAGGAATATGTAAATAATATGCAAGGAACCAGCGAGGCTTCGCTTGGTAATGGTGAGCCGAGATCATTGGTTGTGAAAAAAATGAAGGCAGCGTTTCGGCGGTTCCAAGCGATGTTTGATGACGAGCGCCGTAGACGTGACGTGACAAGCAAAACACTGAACACTCCTGTCGAAACAGGTTCCTTAAATTCAATTCATATTGACGGACCCGAACCCAACGACAAGCCAAACAATCAGTCTGGTGGAGAAAAGTTGGACCTCTCCAAAAGGAAAAAGCTGAAGTTCTATAAAAGAAGAAAGGGGAATCCCGAAAAATCTCTGCCAACAACAGAACAGACGTTTGTCCTGCCTGGCATCGAGGATACCGTGGGATTTATTGAGATTGCAAACTCACCAAAACGCACGACGCGTATAGCGTCATCTTCTGGAGGTAATTTTTACCGTTTGCCGGGCCGGGTGAGTTGTGCTGGCACCTTAGGGTCCGGAATTGGATATAGTCGCTACAAAGATGTCGAGGTGAGCTGCATGTGCAGTGGGAATGGGGACGACATCATCGCCATGAATTTGGCGGGGTATCTCAGTGAAAACATGGCTGGAACTCTCGGGGACAGCAACGAATGGCCCGAATTGGGGCCACTACTAGAGTCCCACATATTACGAAAAAGCCAGCTGGTTGTGAAAACAGCCGTGAATGCCAGCGTCGAAGAAATCACGTATATAGGCGTGGTTATGGTGGTGCGATCGCCCGATGCTACGCGGCTCGTTTTTTGCCATAGCACCGAATCGCTTTACTTTGCATTCAGACTGCGGGGGAAATCCGAACTTGTGCTCAGTCGGAAAGACCGCCCAGTCGGCGAGTTTTTGAGTGGTGAATACAAATTAGACTGAGTACTCAATCCACATCAGGGATGCGTGGGCACATCCAGAGTTCATCTACATGCTACACCAGGAAGTGTATTAGAACTTGTTGTATTCAAGAACGGATAGATTTCGTACAGAGGAAGGTGTTAATGCTAGGCTTAACGGGAGGTGGCGTGAACCTTTTGGAAAGCACCCTTTTGGCCCATCTTGGAGACCTTCTCGTTGGTACCGGCTTGGATACCAGCAGCCTTTCTCTCGAGCTTCTTGGCCTTGTTAGCCTCCTTGGCCTTGGCAATTCTCTCTTCTCTAGAAGCCTTTCTCTCAGCTGGCTTCTGGTTTCTCTTCTCCTTGATGAAGTCCAAAGAAGCACCCTCGATAGGTCTTTGGTGCTTGACGGTCTTCTTGGTTCTTCTCTTCTTGGTCTCCTCGGTGATACCCTTCTTGTGTTGTCTTCTGTACAAGACAGTCCAAGAGATCTTTCTTGGGTTCTTTCTTTGCTGGAACAAAGAAGCAGACTTAGAGGACTGGAATCTGAAGATTTTAGAGTCACCTCTGACGAACAAGGTACCTCTACCTGGGTAGATCTTAGCACCGGAGAAGGAGTCAATTTCGATCTTCATTGTGCTGGAGATGTTAGTACATTTTTCGATACGCATACTTCTTGCTGTTCTGGCCCCAAAACAAGGGAAACTGTAGTTGCCTCGGACGACACATATTTCTGCAACACACTGCATTTTCACATATCCACAGTCAGCTGTATAACATGAGCATCATATCATGACATATGGCATCTTCAATCAGCTGAAAGAGACAGGGTCGGGGCCTGTGCCAGCACTTTGCATCGGATTCACACATACTAATTTGGCTAACTAAGAAAGTGAAAGGAGAGTGCGAATTCAAAAGAAAATTTTCACAGATTGAGAGACCGGCGGACGGTGCAGGATCGCGAGCCTGGAGCAGTCTCGGTGGGGGCGTCCGCTGGCGCAGGTGTTGCCAGTCACGTGCTCACAATGTCGCATGTCGCGGGTGAGCAGGACAGTGCGTCCCTGGACGTTAGCCGCCTGATTATGGGTTTCACCACTTGTACTAGGAAGCAGAACAAGCAAGCTTTCCACCACGCATAGCCGTGCCCAGATTTCATAAGAGCCAATTAAGCCAAAAGGGCGATTTTGGTAGCCCAGGCTTGGCAAACATGGATGATTGGTGGCAGACGCGAGGAGAAAACGGGATGTTCCTGGCGGCGGTTCTTATTTGCAGCCACAAGCAGAGAGGGGGGTGCGACATTGCGCGACAAGCCCTAGATGGCACGTGGTTCGGGTGGACTGTTTTTTTTGATCTTTTCGTGCGCCCTGGTGCGTGTGCGGAAACAGTGGTGCCCGGCAGAGATTTTCGCGATGGGCTGGCCATTTAACTACTTCCCTTTTCCTCTTCATCAATTGACCGGAGTGTTATACCACATATAAATCACAGAGATGGTCCGTATAATTTCATGATCCACGCTGCCATGGAATGACAGCGATTGTCATTCTGTTTCGTAGTTCGAGGTGGCAGCTAGTTCTTCGCCAGCATCATACTAACATCTCAGGCCCCAAAGAACAAGAGCACTGAGAACATCAACGCCAAGTTGGGTTTGGTTATCAAATCCGGTAAGTACGCCTTGGGTTACAAGTCTACCGTCAAGTCCTTGAGATCTGGCAAGGCTAAGTTGATCATCATCGCCGGTAACACCCCAGTCTTGAGAAAGTCTGAGTTGGAGTACTACGCCATGTTGTCCAAGACTCAAGTCTACTACTTCCAAGGTGGTAACAACGAGTTGGGTACCGTGTGCGGTAAGTTGTTCAGAGTCGGAACCATGGCCATCTTGGACGTCGGTGACTCTGACATTTTGTCTGCCATCTAAGCGCATTGCATATATCTTGTACTGAATATAGTTTGCTGACAAGTATGATTTTGGTCACGTATGTCGTCGTGTCCGTGTAGTCTGAATTAAAGAAGAGTTACGCGACCGTAGTTTACATTTGGGCCCGCACGTGGTCTCCTGGATGCCCTGGGTCTGCCGCAGTGGCCTCGAGCTCCCTCTCGAGCTGCAAGATTCTCTCCTCCTCCCTTCGGATCATCTCGTCCACACTGAGTGTCTTTGACGGCGAAAGCCCCCCTCGAACCGGCAGCAATTCGGGGCGGCTGTCGTGGTGGCGCTCGAGGTGCTGTTTGTGCTGTGCCACCGTGTGCGTCAAGTTGGCAATTTCATGGGTCAACTTGTAGTAGTCCTCGCGCCCCTTGAGGGCCTTGTTGCGGAGGGCCAGCGCGCCCGACGCGCCCGGGAGCTGGCTGGCCATTTTCTCGATGGCCTCGCAGAGGGCAGGCACGTCGTGGTTTTGGCCCGAGTCTTGCGGCGCCGTTCTGTGCTGTGGCGTCCGCCGCCGGCGTGTGGGCGAGGAGTGGGTCTCGGACGAGGACCAGGGGTCAGGGGTGTGTGCATTGGCGGGTGTGAGGCGGGGCACGTGCACGGCCTTTCTGCCGCTCAACGAGAAAGCGTGGTCCAAAAAAACGGACCTGCCGTCGACCCGCACGTGCTTGAGCTCGACAAACGCGGGCCCTGTGTTCTCGTCGTCCTGGCGCCTGCCCTTTTTGCGGCGCCTACGGATCATGGAGCTGGCCACGCCCGCGCCTTTTGTGACCTTGTACAAGCCCTTTTCGCCGGGCACAGAGTCGCGCAACAAGGCGGTGATTTTGGTGTTGGACAAAAACGCGTTTGTGAACGCGCCGGGGCCCTGGAACCGGGTGTTTGCAATGGCCTCACACAGCTGGCGCATCCGTTGTAGGGGGTCTGCCATGGCGTGCCGAGGGCCAGGATGTGGGAGAAAAAAAAGCAATGGCCGGTGTGCTTCTGCTTTTGTGCACGGGTGTTAATTTGCCGCCAAGGGTGCTGCCGTCGATCTTCGGGGTCTGGTGGATTGGGGTGTGTTAAGAAGAAACACAGTGGTAGATGTAAACATGGAACTGGGGTCTGTGACGCGCACTTGTCACGGTGTGCATAGAGACGTGTGCTGGCCATGACTCTCCTATTTTTGTAGTATTCCTTTTAAGGTTGTTATGTTACTTTGGTGATTGTTAGAAAGGTTTGTTTACCTTTGGTATTGTTTGATTATATATTCGGGGGTGAATAGTAAGTCTAGTTGGATAAAATCAGCTAAGCTAAGCCATACTAAGTTAGATTGGGTGGCAGTGCGCGGCGAGATCTGGGTTCAGGGCTAATAACCGAGCCGCACGAATTGAACTGGGCAGGCTGTTTGGAGTGGCCGTCTGGTTTTTTATGTTTGGATCTAGGATGTCTGGATCTGGGATGTTTGGATCTGGGATGTTTGGATATGGGACGTTTGGATATGGGACGTTTGGATTTGGGACGTTTGGAAGGACATGGAATGGATTGGACAAGGCACGCATAGGAAGGATATCCATATCCAAGCACCTGTCCACGCACCTGGTGGCCCTGTCTTGACATGCATGTGCAGAACCTATTGTCTTTTGGCTTCTATGGGTCAAGAGGAACTTTCAAAAAAAGAGGCGATTCCCGTCAATCTGAAAACGAGAAGGCCGTTTCCCGACTGTGCCTGTACACCAAGGCCTGTCTTCGGGTCCTGGTCTGCCACCTGGCATGGCAGCAAAGACATTTTCTGGAAATATGCAAACTTCTTTTCGTTTCTCTTTTTAACTCTTTGACGTAGACGGGGCCAAAATCCCTGGACCTTCTCTTCCGGGCGCCTTTTCGATTTTACCGGGGAAGGACCCCAGACGTGGTCCGTTAATAGCACTGCTGCCTGCGTGGCCAAAAGCTCGCACCGCACAATAAACGCATAATTTGGCGCCACGGCGAAAATCTCGCAACGGCCAATATATAAGCTGGCCGCCGGCAGATCTTTGGGGCCTGGAATTATACTCCTTCCCTTTCTGCAAAAACACACGACACATTTTCTCACATCTTTCCAGAAAACACTTTTTCTTCGACTTCCCCCGAAAACAAAGCAAAATGTGCCCTTGCCCTGTTTCTTCCCAATCTGCGTGCCAGCCCTCCCCGAACTCAAGATGCAAGTGCGCCTCGGGCCAATGTTCGGGCCAATGCAATTCATGCAAATGCTCGCCATGTCTGTGTGACCCATGCCAATGTTAGTGGGCCGAACTCTTGGATATATATGCTAATAAACAATCTGCTGAGTGACTAGTCAAGTTTTGGGTAACAAAACGGTAGTAGAACCAGTGTTGAGTGATATGCCTAGTGCTGGGATAGACTCTAGAGAGATGAATGTATTGGTGAATTATGAAGTGCTGTTGAACTATAAAGTACTGTTGAGTTGTGAAGTACTGTTATTATAGAGTGTGATTATAGGTATTGTTGTATTGAAAGTACTGTGGTGTTACAAAGTGCTTGTACTATAAACTACTGTTTTAGAAGCTACTGTTGTGTTTTACACTACTGTTGTAATATAAACCACTTTTGTATTGAAACTACTGTTGTGTTATGAACTACTGTTGTGTTATAAACTACTGTTGTGTTATAAACTACTGCTGAGGTATATATCCTGCTGGAGCCGCGGTTGAGCAACGAGTTGCTGCGGAGCTATAGGCTAAGCATGAACTACCGTGGAATTTTAAAAATACATCGAGTCCTGAAATACTTCTGGGTAAGAACGCCACATCAGAAAACTGAGTAAATCTTATTGCTGGGTAATAAACCTCGTGCAAATTCTATCATCACTGCTGAGTACTGAAACTTCTGAGTAGCCGGCTGCGAAATATAGGCCACTGCAGAATGATATAACACCTGCCCTAAAATTTCAGGCGTACTTCTCGAGAGGCAATTAGCATGACCAGCTGACGGGGCGCGTCGTGAAAGTTGGGGATTTTTGAAACATTGGTGCTTGTATTTAAAAAGATCTTCTAAGCGTGCAACCTTGCCCCGAACGTATGGGCCGCGCTTTGGACGAGGCCTCGAATATGATTAATTGTCCAATACATTGTACGCCCTGTGGATCTTCGGACAGCAGAAACAGGCCAGATCATCAAGCAAAAGAATCCATAAATCTGGCCAATGAAAATAAACCAGCCCAAGTGAATTCATAGAACACCCAAATAAACACGCAGATCATCCAAATAAACACATGGATCAGCCCAAAAAATACATCTCAATCCAAACAAACGTCCTTGTATCATCTCAAATCGATCCATAAGCAATCCGAATATGAGTCCATAAGTCAGCCCGAATACTCAAAAAATCCATAAATCAATCCGAATAAAGTCCATGGTTAACCCAGACAAATTCACAACTTAGTTCAAGTACGAACCCAAGGATCAAGCCAAATACGAGTCATAAATCAATCCAAGTAAATGCATATATCACCCCAAATAAATACATGTATCACACCAAATAAGTCCAGAAATCAATCCAAATAAGTGCATGTATTAACCTAAAGAAATCCATAAATTGATGCAACAAAAGTCCATAAATCAATCCAAATATGAGTCTGTAGATCGGCCCTGATGAATAACTGTATCAACCCAAATAAAAACATGTATCAACCCAAATAAATAATTCTGCCAAATAGAAGAGCTTGTAATACAAGCCGAAGCAAAGAATTTGTTCAGTACATACCATAATTCTCAGTACAGAACGTGTAATTCAGGTTTTATGCCGGAATATATAACAGGTGGCTTGCTTGGTCACTCGAGTGGTACAAGTTGTGATATGGTGGCTGGCCCTGCAGGCCCCGCGTATCGAGGCATCTGGAATAGACTTGGGCCATGGCAGCCCTCTTCTCCCACACTGAAATTATTGAATCGTCAATGCGGAATTATATCAGCCTATTCTTTGAAGCCTTTTTTTTTAATGACGTGGTTGATTGCCTTACGTGACAATTTAGGTACGTTATGAGCGATTCTAGTAAAGTGAGATCGGGTGAGCTGTCGGTCAATTGACTACTGGGTCTAATGAATGGATCGGAAAGTCACAAATGTTCTGTGAGCCCATCGGTTTTGAGGAAGGCTATGGGAACTGTCTACAATTGCAGATATAGGCAACAGAACAGTACAATTCTCGCCTGTTTGAGCCAAGCTACTGTGCGTGTGGTGACCTCCTTCAGCATGGTTTGCGATATGATTCCCAAATACACGCATGTCTCAGCCCAAAATAAATACATAAATCAGCCCCAATCAATCCGAACAAATGACCATTAGAAGTCAGCCCAAAATGTATCAGCCCAAAAATATATAAATCAATCCGAATAAAAGTCCATAATTAAAGCAAATAAATACATAATAAATACACGCTTCAAGCCAAATAAACACATGTATCAAAAATAAATTCATAAATCAGCCAAGTTAAAGTCCATAATTTACTCAAAAAACACGTGTATCAATCCAGATAAAGACATAAATTAATTTAAATATGAGTCCGTAATTAGCCAAAAACAATACACGTATCGACCCAAGTAAATACACAAATCAGCCCAAATAAATACATAAACCAAGCCAAATGTGAGTCCATGAATAAACACACGTATCATCCCAAATAAATACACAAATCAACCCAATAAACACCGTAACATCCCAGCTTAACACATAAATCAGTCAAATAAACACACGTATCATCCCAGCTAAATACATAAACCAACCCAAATCAATTCAAATCAATCCATCAGATGACCATAGATCAACGCAATAAACATCCATATTATCCCAACTAAACACATGAATTATCCCAGCTGAATACATAAATCACCCCAAAAATACATGTATCAATCCAAATGAATCCAAACAGATGACCGTAGTTCAGCCCAATAAGACACGAATCAGCCCAGCTAGATACATAAACAAGCACAAATAAATACAGTATCCACCCAAATAAATCCATGTATCAACCCAAGTAAATTTATAAACCAGCCCAAACAAATCCATAAATCACCCCAAACATGTCCATGAACCAACCCAAATAATTCCATGTATCACCCCAAATAAATTCAAACACATGACCATAAATCACCTCAAATAGACACACGTATCATCCCAGCTAAATACACAAATCAGCTCAAATAAATACACGTATCATCTCAGCTAAATACCCCAAATGAATATACGTATCAGCCCAGATTAAACAAATCAGCCCAAATAAATCCATGTATCAATTCAAATAAATCCAAACAGATGACCATAAATCGACCCAGTAAACACACGTATCATCTCAGCTAAATACCCTAAATAAATCCAAGTATCGCCCCAAATAAATTCAAACACATGACCATAAATCACCCCAAACAATTCCATAAATCACCCCAAACAAACCCATAAATCACCCCAAACAAACCCATACATCACCCCAAACAAACCCATAAATCACCCCAAACAAACCCATAAATCACCCCAAACAAAAGCCCACCAGCCTACGCAAACTTCCCCCAGGCAGCTCCAGGGCGCACCCACCAGGCACCCTACCCACCGCACCGGGCCCGGCGCCCCAGGCCCGCAGCCAAAACGGCGCGGCGCCGCGGCCCTGGACAGGGCCTTCGACAGGGCCTTTTTTTCGCGCGCCGCACTGGTCTTCGCCCCAGCGAAAAGCCCCGGCCCCAGCCCCAGCCCCTCCTCACCATGACTGTGGATCTCGACAAATACGCCCGGCCAGGCAGAAACTACTACCTCGCCTTGGGCCTCGAGGGCCTGGCCAACAAGTTGGGCGCCGGCGTCGTCAAGCACCCCGTGGGCCCGCTCGCCGGCGCCAGCCGGGCTCAGGTGCTCTCGAACATCCGAGACACCTATGTCACGCCGCCAGGAGAGGGTTTTTTGCCCCGCGACACGGCCCGGCATCACCGCAACTGGGCGGTGCGCACGGTCAAAAAGGCCATGGCCGAGGCGGGCGTCTGTGGCGCCGAGCTCGACTGCATCTGTTTCACACAGGGCCCCGGGATGGGCGCCCCGCTCCAGAGCGTGGCCATTGCGGCACGGGCGCTCGCGCTTCTCTGGGGCCTCCCGCTCGTGGGCGTCAACCACTGCGTGGGCCATATCGAGATGGGCCGCGAGATCACGCGCGCACAGAACCCCGTGGTGCTCTACGTCAGCGGCGGCAACACGCAGGTGATCGCGTACTCGAAGCAGCGGTACCGGATCTTCGGCGAGACGCTCGACATTGCCATCGGCAACTGCTTGGACCGCTTTGCGCGCACGCTCCGGATCCCCAACGAGCCTGCGCCGGGCTACAACATCGAGCAGATGGCCAAGAGGGGCCGGCGCCTCGTGCCTTTGCCGTACACGGTCAAGGGCATGGACCTCTCCATGTCCGGCATTCTCGCGCACGTCGACGGCGTGGCCAGGGACATGTTCGGCGGCGCGCGGACGCCGCTTGGCCCGGTCACGCCCGAGGACTTGTGCTTCTCGCTCCAGGAGACGCTCTTCTCCATGCTCGTGGAAATCACCGAGCGGGCCATGGCGCACGTGCAGAGCAACCAGGTGCTCATTGTGGGCGGCGTGGGCGCCAACGAGCGGCTCCAGCAGATGATGGCGCTCATGGTCCGCGACCGCCAGAACGGGTCGGTGTTTGCCACGGACGAGAGGTTCTGCATAGACAACGGCATCATGATCGCCCATGCGGGCTTGCTAGCGTACCGCATGGGCCAGACGACCCAGTTGGCGGACACCGTGTGCACGCAGCGGTTCCGCACGGACGAGGTCCATGTCGAGTGGCGAGACGACTAGAGCCCGCCGCGGGGCCTGGAGACTTCCATACTCGTGAATGTTACAGCGTTGGGGCGAGCCCCGCTCTCGTAGTCGGCCCGGGCGCTGCAAAGTCGGATGGCTTTGGGCGGCTTTGCGTGGCCGAACAGCGAAACGGTTTTCAAAGGCGCCCGGTGGCTTCATGGACTCGCCGGGGGTCAGATACGGACCGGACAAGTCGAGGCTTCAGGGCTTCGCTGGTGTAGATTGCGTGGCTATGTACTTTGATCTCCGGGGAAGCGTGGGGCTGAGCTTGCAACTGACGAGGAGAATCTTGTAATTGACGAGAAGAATCTTGTAATTGACGAGAAGAATCTTGTAACTGACGAGAAGAATCTTGTAATTGACGGAGAAGAATCTTGTAATTGACGGAGAAGAATCTTGTAATTGACGAGAAGAATCTTGTAACTGACGAGAAGAATCTTGTAACTGACGGAGTAGAATCTTGTAACTGACGAGTAGAATCTTGCAACTGACGAGAAGAATCTTGTATTTGACGGAGAAGAATCTCGTAACTGACGAGGAGAATCTTGTAACTGACGAGAAATATCTTGTAACTGACGAGAAGAATCTTGTAACTGACGAGAAATATCTTGTAACTGACGAGAAGAATCTTGTAACTGACGAGGAGAATCTTGTAATTGACGGAGAAGAATCTTGTAACTGACGAGTAGAATCTTGCAACTGACGAGAAGAATCTTGTATTTGACGGAGAAGAATCTTGTATTTGACGGAGAAGAGACTTGCAACTGACGAGAGGAATCTCGTAACTGACGGAGTAGAATCTGGATGGAAAAGAGACTAACAGACCACTGCCTATGGTGGAGAGCCCCCGATTCTTTTTGTTGGCTGCGTGGGCTCTTGGGCCCTGTTCTTGGGTGCCGGCCTCTCATGTGGTCTGAAAGAGAAAAGACCATTTGGAAGACCCGACTGATTGTGTAGAGTATGTAGAGCCCTTGCATAGAGAACCCGCTTGGTCTGATAATGGTGGCCCGGGAAGAAGTGCGGCCCGAGTCGCCCCACAGCCGGCAAGCTCGGCAGGTCTTTCCAGGCACGTCATAGCGCTTGACATTCGGGACGGCTACTTGTTTCTCGGTATGGCCCATGTTCTTCCCGGGCCCAAGCACGCGCCTGTTGCAAGAAGCGCCATGAACCTGGTCCGGGCTTCGTGTTCTTCGGCTCATTCGCTGAGTGATCTGTCGAATTACCAACTGTTTGGATCCGGAAGTGTTTCGGGCCCACGTCGCTTCAGGCATGGCAGCACGAATCTCGGTTCCCTGCGGAATTGACAAGTCGTGCCGTTTGTCATGGCGTGTGCCGGTCACTCTGTAGTAAGGGCCCGTCGGGCCCACCAAGGATTCTATGGTGCTAAGACTTCCATGAAAGAACCGAGCTCCAAACCCTCAATGTAAGTTTCTTAGTTTCGGCGATCGCTTATGATGGGAGGACCTAGGATATTTTGGCCCCAAGGCCTCCAGAGTGAAGGCCGAGCTCCAAACCCTTGGGTCTCTTACTTTTCGTAGTTCCATCGTTTTCTGACGGAAGGCCCGGTGCTGGCTTTTGCTGCAACGGTCTTGAAGGCTAAGGGACATGACAATTGGGAGGCGTGGTGTGGTGGCCTGTCATGGAAGTGTCGCCACATCGAGTCTGGTGAGGCAAGTTGCGGTGGAGAGCATACCCTGGACTGTTTTCGGCATGCTCAAGGGCCACCAGCCAATTTCCGGGGCACATGAACTTCGACATCGAAAGAAGCAAAGCAATTTCGAAAATGAGGAGAGTTTGGCACCAGGGCAGATCATACGAGAAAGCTGTTCCAAGCTTGTAGCAAAGGCACAGCATGGAAGAAACCAACAGTGGAGAGATAAACAGTGGAGACATCAACAGTGGAGAAATTAGCAGTGGAGTGATAAGCACTGAGTGATAAGCACTGAGTGATTAGCACTGAGTGATTAGCACTGAGTGATTAGCACTGAGTGATTAGCACTGGAGTCATCAACACTCAAGAATCACTGAAGAATCAACACTCAGAACCAACACCCAAGAATCAACACTCAGAACCAACACCCAAGAATCAACACTCAGAACCAACACCCAAGAATCAACACTCAGAACCAACACCCAAGAATCAACACTCAGAACCAACACCCAAGAATCAACACTCAGAACCAACACCCAAG
>NW_017387737.1:138027-204320 GCF_001664035.1 Metschnikowia bicuspidata var. bicuspidata NRRL YB-4993 | reverse complement strand
GGCGGCCGCGGCCGGGCCCGGCGCCGGGCCCGGCGCCGCCATGTCCACAAAGCCGAGCCGCCCGTCGTACGTCACGGCCTGGCTGCCGGCCTCGATGTAGAGCCGGGCCACGTCCAAGACACGTGACACGTCTCCCTGGAAGAACACGAGCAGCTTGCGGAGAAAGTCGAAGTTGATGCCGCGGAGCGCGGGCTCAGCCCACACGCTCTCCAAGAGCAGCACAAAAGCGGCGCTGCGCTCGTTGAGCACGTACGTGTCGCGGTCCGCCAGGGCCGTGCCGGCGCGGGCCTGGACTCGCGACGTGCGGACCCGCGTGCGCCTTCTGTACTGGGCAATCACGTCGGCAAGGGCCCGGAGAACGTCGTGTTTGTGCCGCGCCACGTACGGCCGGAGCTCGGGCTCCGGGAGCCCGCTGACGGCGGCCAACCTGTGGACCGGCTGGTGCTCCAAGAGCGCCTCGATGGTCTTGTCCATGCACCCGCCGTTTTGCTGGAGCGCGGCCGCGAGGCTGTCTTTGTGTGCCGAGGGAAAGAGCTCGGCAAGCGCAGTGACCTCGGGCGGGAAGCCGCGGGCCGCCTCGCTTGGCTGGCTGTTCTTGGACGTGCTGGAGTTTTCCACTGCTAGCTCGTTGAAGAGCACCTCCGGCGACGCTGCGCAGAGAAGCCGCGAGGCCAATTCCAGGCGCGGGTAGTGCGGGAAGGCGTCCACGAGGAACTCTAGCTCGGGGAGGTCTGCCATGCTGGGCGGTGTCGAAAAGAGAGGAGGAGCAGAGAAGACTGGTGGGTTATTAGCACGACGGCGCCGCTCGGGGCAGGACATGGCGAGTTCCGGGGCCCAGCGCTGCGCCCGACTTCCGGGGTGGCGGCGCGCGGCTCGCGGCCAGCAGTGGAGAGCCCGTGATTCCGAGGGGCGCCGGCTGAGCCCGTGATTCCGAGGGCCTTGTGCGTAAAGAAAAGGCTTTCGAGAATACTGTCGTGTTTTGTAGTAGATCATCATGCAGCGCTGTTTGTTGCTGGTGCCTTTCGCCTCATCATCTCAGAAGGTGCTTCGGCCCGTGTGGCCAAATTTTCGTGTGTCTCCTAACGGTTATTTCTCCCGCTTCTCTCCGACTGCTGTGAACATCGCATGGAGTGCATCATTGTCTTCCCCTGTCTGATCAGTGGTGCTCTTTCCACTGCCTCCCAAGTTTCCAATTCCCGGGAAATGTATTTCCGTACAAGATAGGACGGTCGGCCCTCGAAAGGCAGGACTGCCTCATAAGATAGGTGTTTGTCTCTCACTCTCTACTATTGCTCTTCTCTGTCTGACCCTGTCTTTTAAAGATACCCTACAACACGCGGCAGGCACGCTCTGGTTTCAAGCCTGTTTACACAACCAGGCCCATTCTCTAAGCACCTGCTAGCTTTCTCTCGCGTGTCGCCCTAAGCCTGGCTTTCCATCGCTTGTTTCACTACAGCTATCACGGCACTCGTCTGAATCTTCTCACTGCCGCCCTTTGAGATCCCGTACTCGATGTCTGCCAAACCCTGCAAGATCTTCGCTCTCGTCACCGGCTTCAAATCGTAGTTGGAAAGAATGTCCACGAATCCCAGGATGAGGTCCACGAGCGCCAATCCTTTCGTGGTCTTGTATTTCTGGAATGTCAAGAAACCAGTCGTCCAGTCGTCTTTCAACACCAGGTCCAAAACCGCCTCGATGTCCTGGGGATGCGGGGCCCCTATGCACTCATAGATCATGTCAATATCGATCTGAGCCTCCTCGTGCTCAAGCGCCGCTTTACATGCCTGTAGCACGTTCAACGCACGGCGCATATCTCCCTTACAAAGGGCAAGCAACGCGTTCTCGGCGTCTGGCGCAAGGGTCAACTTCTCTTTCTGAATCACATTGTGCACTCGGTCTCGTATGGCTTCTTGCGAAATCGGCTGGAACCGGAACCTCGTGCATCTGGAGAGCAACGCCGGATTGAGCTTGTGCGAGTAGTTGGCCAAGATGCAGAAGCGCGTGTTTTTTGTGTACCGCTCGATGATTCTACGCAACGAGTTCTGGGCCACGGCCGTCATTGCATCAGCCTCATCCAAAATGATCAATTTGAAACCCCGGCTGAAAATCTGCATGGTGCTGGCAAAGTCCTTGATCTGGTTTCTGACAACGTCAATACCACGGTCGTCACTGGCGTTCAACTCCAACACCATGTTCTTGTAATTGGGCCCATAGATTTCTTTGGCTAAGGCTGTGATGGTGGACGTTTTTCCTGTTCCGGGGGGACCGTAAAAAAGCAAGTGAGGCAATTTTCCCTCGTGCACAAACTTGCGCACAGTATTGACAATTTCCTCTTGTCCATACACCTCTTCAAGCGAAGAAGGGCGATACTTTTCGACCCTAGATATGTTAGTAGCTGGTTGGCCGACCATTAGACTTTCGCCGGTGGTGGTCAAAGAAATGGAATGTCTGATTCAAGGATAGCCCGAGGAAGCAAAAATCAAGGCAAGGTATTGGGGTGTTACATACCATGGCAAGTTTTCCTTTGTGGACATTCTTTGGATGTTGATCGAATCATCACGCATCAGTCTCGTGAACTCGAGAGACGTGTAGCAAGTGATCACGTGACTGGGACATATCCGCGTGGCAGAATCGAAGAGACGACCTAATGAGTTGTTATTATTGTAATAAATCCAGCTTCTTTTCATTTATAAGAGAAAAAAAATTAATTCTTAGAAAGGGGACTTTCTCAAGTGTTCGTTTGACAAAAAAAAATTGTAAATCTCTTTGTATAGCGTGTCATCTTTATGCAAGGACAATGCTAATCTTCTCTGTATTGTTAAAATTGACAGATGTACCATCGCGAACGATAGTACGACTAAACTGTTTGAGAGCACACTATATGGAAAAGGTCGTAACGTCCTGCACACCAATAAACGTCTTAAATGACGCTTTTTGCTCAAAGACCACATTCATTATCAGACTCAATGCTCTATATTAAACATAGGAAGATTTTTGGATCCTAAAATATATTATTTTTAGTCCGCTACAACCATCTGAGTTGAAGCGACTACTACAGGAGAACTATCCTAGGAGTCGATGACGTAATATCCAGTACGTAAACAGATACGGGCCATGAGGACCGTCCAGGCCGTGACTAACGGAAGGGGACGGGCCGAGCTAAGACATTTGGTACGTATCTGGGAGCTGTTTAAAGGTTTTTTATATATGTATTATTTATATAGTTTTGCCCCTTTAATCAGATGAATCTACCAAAAAAAAAAAAAGGAGGAACCGCCAAGACCGTGATTAACAGAAGGTAAGCCATGATTTGAAGCGAGATAAGGATTTAGGAGCTGCTTGGAAGTCTTCAAAGAATTGTTTTTTGCTTTGAACAGAACCTAGAAAAACAGACTCAATTTAGATGACCAAACGCTAAGGTCCACCGGAGATCATTCCGGATAAGGGACTCCCCGCGAGTCTCAACTCAAGCCAAAATAAAACGCTCCAAGGTATCAAAAAGTTCATGTATGCTTTTCGTTTCTTATAAATGACAACTGTATAAGATGATTCTGCAAAACGGGCCCTCCGAGAATGTCAAAAAGGTAAAAATGCCACTCAGCTTTGAATCCAGAATGGGGTCTTTGCGGATTGAAATCGAACAAAAGCCTTTCATTTCTAATCTTTGTATGTGCCTGTGCATGTCTTTACTTTCAACTGCAGACACCCGCCAGATTTTGCCTTCTTGCTTTCGGACACAATGATGTCATATCTTGGTGCTGACGGCTCGTCAATTTCGCATTGACCATACCTGCTCCCCTTTTCCACATAAAATCGTAAATTAAGTCCATATGAGATTTCGAGTTGTCACAGAGGTGTAGATAAGAAATCCAAACCCATAACATGCATAATCCCAGTGATGTGGGGTTCTTGACTCTGCTATAAACATTTTCACACGGTTGGGCTCAGGAATTAAGCTAATCACTGGACCTGCCGCGACTACCGAAGAACCGTGTATTTTATTATTAGGCTGTCAAACCTTCCCATTGCCAATATCGTCTCACTTTAAAGACATGAAGTCAGTTACTCACTCCTAAATACCTGAGCGTTGGATCTGTTGTTGAATTTGGCATATCGGGTTCAAATGTGCCCATATATTTCATGTATTGCCAGTTAAATTGTGCCAGTTATATTAGGGGCGTGCGTGGCACCGATGTGCCCAGAGTTTTGGGCCCTGTTGTCCAAGCGATGTCGCCAGACAGGCTTGTAGGAACAACAGGTTTTTGATTTTTTTCTATTCTAAATTTAGAGAATATGTAGAAGTTTTGTTCTCTTCTAACTCTCCTCTTTCCTTGGTCGCTATATTTTATCTCCGTTTTTTATAGCCCACTTTATTTCCCCTCGTATCGCATCTTTTGCCCCGTTTAATTTTTCTACTGCAATGCAGCAGTCGAATGAAATATCTTTAAGTTTTCCTTTGCCATCAAGTCTGACTTGCTCGTTTATTCACCTTTTGGTTTTCCTGCTCTGCCTTTGTTCGTCTTTTTCCTGTTTTTTCTGCCCTCTCCTATCTTATTTTTTATGTCTGTTCATTTCTCCAGCTCCGCCTACAAATGCTAGGCATAGCCGTCAACCATGCCAGTTCGCATTGCGCGCCTCATCACTGGTCAGACCAAATACGTGTCCCTGATGCGGCGCTGCATTGAAGATAACCCCATCAAAAAGAAAGCCAAAAAAACGAGCGAGAAAAAAAAATAGCGTGCGCAAAAAAAAAAAAACATAAAAGCCCGCGGCTTTGCCCTATTTCCACGCCAGCGTGCTTTTTTGTATCTGCCACAAAACGTCCCGCCATGTCCCAGACTGCACCCTCTGTTTCCAGCAGCACTGGCGCCTCGGCGCTGGCCACCACAGTTAAGAAAACGGGCAACGTGTCGACTTTGTCTCACAACTTGACTGCCATAGATACGTACGGTAACGAGTTCCAGGCACCCGACTACACCATTAAGGACATTTTGTCTGCGATCCCCGCGCACTGCTACGAGCGCCGGACCCTCGAGTCGTTGTACTATGTCGCGAGAGACATTTCGTGCATGTGGGCGTTGGGCTATGTCGCCAACACCTACATCCCGGTGTTGCCGCACGCCGCGTTCAGGTTTGTCGCGTGGACGGCCTACTCGATCGCGCAGGGCCTCGTGGGCACTGGTCTTTGGATCTTGGCCCACGAGTGTGGGCACCTGGCATTTTCCGACAGCTCGTTGGTCAACGACACCGTGGGCTGGGTGTTGCACTCGTGGTGGCTTGTGCCGTACTTCTCGTGGAAGTTCTCTCACGGCAAGCACCACAAGGCCACGGGCCACATGACCAGAGACATGGCCTTCGTGCCCAACACGAGAGAGCTGTTTGTCGAGAAGAGACAAGCGTTGTCGCTCGAGGAGATCACCAGCGACACGCCGCTCATGTCGTTGTACACCTTGTTCTTGCAGCAGTTTGGTGGCTGGTGGGCGTACCTCTTCTGCAACGTCACGGGCCAGCCGGTCTCGGACACCTACTGGGGCATGAACCACTTCAACCCCGCCTCCGCGCTCTTTGAGAAGGACCAGTACTGGTACATCGTTTTGTCGGACATTGGCCTTTTGACCCAGTTGTTTGTCGTGTACACATGGTATCAGAACTACGGTGCCTTCAACGTGTTGGTCAACTGGTTCCTTCCATACGTGGGCGTCAACCACTGGTTGGTCTTCCTCACCTACTTGCAGCACACCGACCCTGAGATGGCTCACTACGAATCGGACCAATGGAACTTCGCCAGAGGCGCGGCCGCCACCATCGACAGAGAGTTCGGCTTTGTTGGCCAGTACCTTTTCCACGATATCATCGAGACCCACGTCTTGCATCACTACTGTTCCAGAATCCCCTTTTACAATGCCCGTGAGGCCAGCGAGGCCATCAAAAAGGTCATGGGTAAGCACTACCGCCACACCGACGAGAACATGTTCAAGTCTTTGTGGAAATCGATCAGAATGTGCCAGTTTGTCGAGGGCGATAATGGAGTCATGATGTACAGAAACATCAATGGCTTGGGGACTCCGCCAAAAAAATAGAGTGGAGTGGTTTCACTTCTACTATAGACTTATTTAAATAAACAAACACAGCGAAGATGCGTCTTGGATCTGTAGTCGCTTAAAGTCACTTGTGTTTGAACCACAATAGAGCCCGGTAGCTGGCACGATTCGCTCTGCGAGTTCCAAAAGTACAGTGGGGGGGGGGGGATCTGCTATGAAATTATTGGCCCCATCCGATGAGAGAAGGAAAAAGTACTCAAAGCCTCTTTTCAAAACATCCGCTATTAACGCAACGAGTGAAATCCAGCCTCCTTTCTCCTAAGTTCCTAATACAAGACTAGGGCTGTCCGGGAGCCTTCGAAACAACACTCGTTCTTGGCATTAAACAGACATAGTGATAAACGCTATGCTGACAAGAAGAAGTTTCCACGCCACTTGCACTATAAAGGCCGAGCTCGTCACAGCTGAACAGTCCCCCACAAAGTTGCATGTTGCGTAGTCGCCGCCATCATCCCAATAATAAGAAAGCTTAATCGAGGCGTTTGACTGCGGGCAGGCAAAACCAAACTCAGCGGGACAGTCACGTGTCATGATCTGGCACACGTTCACACACGGAAGCACTTCATAGTAGTCGGTCACGGGAATAACGGTCTCGTCTATAAAAGTGCTGCGTGACGCGTTGGCCTCGCGATGTAGATAGCCCGTTATATTTCTTGTGGAACAGCGTGGAATCGTCACGGAACAAAGCCAGTTTTTGTACAGCTCGCTGCACGTCTCACACGACCCTAGAGGTGTGAATATGGCGTCTTTGGTAGTGTTGCATGCAATCTGCTGAAGACCCTTTGAAAAGTTGCTGAACAAGCTCCGGGCCTGGTCGTCATAAAGCGTTTTCAATGCATCCGCGGAGTTGTACTCCGCAACCGACAGCGCCGGCACGGAGTACGCGACCTCATCACAGAAATCCAAATCATAGACCAAAGCACACGCGTCATCACTCATTGTTTCGAACTCGAAATGTGAGTACAAGACTCCGCCATGAGGAGAGCCCGTCAGATCGTTCGAGTCATATAGGAGATATCCGATGTACTGCGTGCTGGAGTTGAGACCTGGCACATAAAATTGCTGGCGCAAGCTCCCTCCACGTGTAGTGTAAGATGTCACGTAGTCTCCTGTCAGCATCAAAGAAGGCCCATTCCGGACTGCACACCAACTCTCGTTGAGAGTGGCAAAGTAGTCGATGTGTTCGTTTTGAAACACCAAAAGCTCGTAGTTGGATAAGGACGAATTGTACTGCGACACGTTGTGATTGCTGGAGATCAGAGTCAAGTTTCCCGTCACTATGAGCGCACTGTGATCATCCGTATCGACTATCTCCACAAACAGTCGGGAGTCCCATTGGTGCACCAAATCGTTTTGGGAGACGCCGATTTCGTACGACCACGTGTCGGTTAGATTAGTGCTTTGCGGCGCTTGTACGACAATGTATAGTACGGAGCTTGTGGAGCTGACGGAGACTTCGGCCAACGCCTGGAAATATCCATATTCGAACTTACCCATCAGAGAATCCTCCAAGTTGGTCAAAATCAGCGAGTTAAAGGAGTAGTATACTACTAGACTGTCATTGTCACTTGAGTTGAGATTGTCCGGCTGCAGGCAGATGTTCCCGGTCATGAAAACCAAGTACTCGTAGTATTCTCCTAAACCTGTTGAGGAGTTGACACTGAACGAGTAGTACTGAATTTCACTTTGAAGAATACTGCTGTGGATTGGTGCGTACTCTGTTAGACCCTCTGAGTCGTCCTCATATTTTGAAACCGATCTGGCGGGGATCACGGTTCGCTCATGAAAAGGGTCGATGATCTCATCATCCAATCTCCGCATGGGCTCCACCAGCCAGCCTTCCTGAAAGTCGAGCGTCGCTGCTATTAGCGGCACCATAAAAAGGCATACAAAAAAATGTATGGGCCTCATTGGAACATCTCTTGCACCTTTCCGGAAATTAGACTCTTGAGTGTTTCGATGAGTCAAATTGCCAGGTTTGGCCTGTCGTTGACATGTATGCAAGCCTCCAGTGCCTTCCTGGCGCGCCCGCAGAGGCCCGCATTCATCAACTGTTTGCACCCAGAACGCCTTGAGTATGATGAGGAATAAACCAATCAGTTAGACCTGTAATCAAAACAAATTAAAGTCAATAGTAGTGTACCTGAATTTTCTCCCGAAGTTGGATGTTGAATCGCGCCGGTCACCAAGCTACATTTAAACCAAAACTAGATCTATAAAGGCGCGCGCTTTCAAACAAGGTTTTTGGAACTAAATTTACAAAAAACTTGCACTTTCAAAAGAGTTTCCAGAACTTCTTTTTCTTTTTCTTTTTCTTCTCTTCACCAAAAACTTGTGTTAGGTCGGGTTGGGACTTCGAAGGCTCGAGGTTAACCCTGCGGTTAGACAGGTCTTCGTGCGACAAGAACTTTTGCAACTTATCAGACTTCATTCTGCGGCTCGGCTTCTCTCCTTCTGCAAACTTAAGCGCCAGAGCCTTTGGAGCCTCGAGCGGTGAAGCGGGGGGATCGATCTTGATCAGGGGCCCTTGCTTCGCCTGCAATGTGTTTTTCTTGAGGTTCCGTTTCAACTCGCTATAAGACATCCCGCCACTTGAGCTACCGGTTATAGACTTTTCTATGGGAGGAAGCAAAGACTTTGTTTTATAAGGAACAGCGCCGAAGGAATTAGAGCCAGTAATTTCACGGGCCAATTTGGCACCCTGGCCGCGGAAATTTGGATTGACATCCTTGAGTTCCCCGCAGAAACGAAGAGACAGATCAGAAATTGTTTTGATGAAGTTAGCAAAGTAGTTCTCGTCAATGTCCCGCTTTCTGTGCTGCGCAAGTTTGGCGTCCATGGTGGTCTTGTAATCGCTGTAAAGATCAGCGATCTCGTCAAATGAGTTGTACGAATTAGCTGACGCCTCGCTGTCTGTGCTCGACTGACTTTTGAACGAACGGTCGGAGATGGATTCGGCATCTGAATCAACTGCGCGACGGTCGTGGGAGTCAGAGTCCTGTGGCAGGCGCTCCGAGCTGGAAGCATCCGCCCCAGTAATTTCTGGTGACGCCAGGCGAGAGACTGAGTTCAGTTCATGCAAGCTGGCGACGGCTGCGCTCAACTTCCGCTCGAAGGGGCCCATGTTGGGCGCGGGAACCACAATGACCGGGAGAGGGAATATGCGGACTAGACGGTCGCTGAGACGAGATGAGGTCCACGACTTTAAGGGCGCGCTGTTGCGGGCGCTGGCCTTGGAGCCCGTGGACACAATGTTGGGCTCGTACAACTTGTACATGTCCTTGAGCACGTCCTTTGTTTTTCCCTCGGCAAGCTCGACGGTGATCTTGACAATAGCGTTCGGGTTGACCACGGAGAGAGCGTAGTGCATGATGTTGGCCGCAATCTGCTTGGTGTATTCGGGGCGATTGCGCTGGCGCTGGCGTACCTTCTCTGTCTTCGGCGGATAGGCTTGCGGCGGCGGGTACCATGTTGTGCGAGAGCCCGCGGGGGCTAACGGGTGGTTGATGGCTGCCACAATCACAACGGTATCGCCGTGCTGGACGAAGTTGCAGAGGATCCAGTCGATGGCCACCCACGTGTGTTTCCGCCCGCTCACGTACACCATGATCACGCGCCCGCGCAACGCGGGCCACAAGCCGTACTCCGCGAGCTGGCCCAAGTACAACGGCTCAAAGTCCTGGTGGAGCCGCGTGAGCGTACAGCACTTACGCGTGAGGATCGGCACAGTCGGGTACTGGATCTGGCTGCGGAAAAAAGTGGACACGTCGAGCGACCGGTGCGGCGAGCGCATGCGAGTCGGGGACCCGCTCGGAGAAGCCCCGGGCGAGCGGACCAGCAAAAAGTCACGGTCCAGGCCTCGCCCCCGGGCGTCCGCGGTCTCTGCCAGCATGCGCCGGCGCGAGGCCAAGAGCTCCGCGCGTGCCGCGTCGTCGAGGAAGCTGAGCGTCGGGTCCTCGGCGGCGCGGAGGTTGATGGTGTCGAACGAGACGCGCTGATCAAAGTTCTGGGCGTTTGCACCGGTCGCAGGGGCAAACACCATGTGGCGGTAGTCGTCGTTCTGGCGCGAGGTCAACCGATGGAGCAACGCCTGTGCGGGCGTGCGGTCCGCGCCCGCGTTTGTGCTTTTTTCTGAGCTTGAGTTTTTTTCTGGATTTGCAGCCCCAGTGGCAAGAGCGGCGTTGGGGCTGTCCAAACTGATGCTCGAGGTCGGCAAGTAGCCGACCAAATCGGGCGACGTGATCCCATGTTGTACCTGCGGGCGCGCGAGTTTCTCGGCGGCAGACATATACTATTTGTCTTCGTTTTCCTCGAAAAAAAAGATAGCGGCGGATTCACAGAGGGCAATGGGCTACACAGAGACTTCTAGGGCGTGAAGAGAGTGGAAGCACGGGGTTGCGGCACAGTCTGGGTGTTTTTTGCTGGCGGCTAAGGGTAGTATGGAGGAGTTGTGTGGAGAGATTGCGGGCGCGAAAAGTGCGGGCGGCGTCACGTGACCCGGTATCAACAGAGGCGCCTCGCTGAAATTATCCTGGCTCCGATTGGAACAATGCAGCGGCGCCGCTGGTACTTTTTCGGGAATATCCTTTTCAGTTGCTGGTATGATATTTCCGTACCTATCTATCGTACCTCTTTGAATTTTTTTTTTTGATATCCAATTGGGACTAGGCCGTACACTGACTGGGATTTTCACTATCTCTCTTGCAAATTAGAAAATGATAGGAGATGGGCTCGCGAACAGGGCTCGGCGGAAGTGGTGTGACATTTTGTTGTTGGCTTACTGTAAGGCCGGAGCTTCGGAGCGCTTGTTCGTGTTTGTATTTTGACTTCGTCACTGTGTGTTTGAATTTGACATTGTGACTGTGTGTTTGAGTTTGACATTGTGCCTGTGTGTATGAGTTTGAAATTGCAGACTATCCTAACCCTAGCCGATGGTGCTGTCATACTGATGTTTTCATTTTCCCGGTGTCAGTCTAAAGTTCTCTATTGCAGATTAATAAAACCACGCTGGCCTGGCGTGGCTGTCTGCCGGAAGACCCGGCAAGCGCAGCCAATCGGCAAGCCAATAAATGCAAGGTGTATTTGAACCTCGGCTCTGCGTGCGGCTGGCATGGGCTTAACATTTAGGCCTTTTTAAATATAACATGCAGTTTCCCATGAGGTGAAACAAACGGGGTACGTGACCCATGCAAGAAGTCACATAGCTAACGACATGACATGCTCACAGACATGCTCGTGGTGTCCCGAATACCGTTTGCGCTAACACTGGTAGAGACGCTGAGTCATCCGTGAATCTAAGATTTCATTCAGAATCTGTCAACTCATGCCTCAACGGAACGCCGGAACAAGTCGGCCTCTTGGTCACGTGACAGGCATCACTTCCAAAGCCATGTATATTTTGGAACCAAGATCAGTGTTCCATGGGAGAAATAAATCTAGTTGATAAGATATTGCGGTATCTAGAAACCCGAGAATTTTAAAAAGACACAAGTATTCCCGGCTTGTCCCTAAAAGGGGGCGTCTTCCGTTCAAGCAGTATGGCATGCCCGCAGAATTGAATATGTCGTAGTGGCAGATATTGCAACAAAGAAACTCACATTTGATTCCTTCCATGTTCGGAGAAATATCATGTTTAATGAAAGCGGATTGCCGTTCTCCCCAATAATTGAACACAAAAGTATTTTGAATATTAACGAAGGAATTAAAGATTGCCTTGTCCTAAGATAAGGACATTAGTCATACATCTTTGCAAAACATTTCAGTAAACCAGGAAGTGGTCCTCTTCGCTCAGTAAGCCAAGTAGCCAAGCACATGACTTTGTCTATTCTTCACTTGATGTGACCTTCAAGTGACAGTATTGAGTTGCCGTAAATTAATAAATATAAAAGTATTGTTCCCACTTGTCATTTACTGAAACATTCTATAAATTAAATTAAAGTGTTCGGATGGATGCTCCTACTTTAACCACGGTAATAATTGTGTCGTTTGCACACTAGTGCTTTTCATCCTCCGCATTTTTGGTCTCTCCAAATATCGAGGGCTGCGGCAGCTTAATATCATTTTCGAGGGCTCTCAAGCTCGGCAATGCCATCCCAAGCGAATCGGTCAGCTGGGTCGAGTCCGGATACGCGGCTGGCCACGAGCTGTACAGCATTAACGGCGCAGCTTGAGATGAAGGCGGCCGATAGGTGGATCCGTGATGAAGGCCGGCCAGATTCTGTAAACCTTGGTAGTTCAATACTCCGGGCTGCTGTGTTGGGGTTGACAAATACGACAACTGGGGCCTCACTGCCGCACCCTGGCTCGTCGTGCTTGACAGAAACGAAAGTTTAGGGGGTACTGATGAAGTTTCTTTCCCAGGATGTGCGGATGGGTATGAATGCGCCGAATTGATTGAGGAATTTGATGAATGCATGATATTTGCTGGCGGCAAAAGGTTTGTGTTGCCTGACTTAGGGGCTATCGCTGCAGTCATAGGTTTGGGTGTGTTTGGTGTGGTCTGTGCAAGCATAGGTGGCACATCCGCTGAGGTATTAGCTTTGTTTACTGAGGCGGATGACGGTTCATTGGGTTTGTAAAGCAGGGCTGCTTGCAGGGGAACGGGGAATTGCGACTTGGTGATCCCACTCGAGCCAGGTTGAGCGCCCACGCTAAGCTTCTTGCCCCAGCTCATTTCCCCATTGGCGGGTTTTCCAGCCGAGTATGTAGCCTCCTTGAAGTTTGCAAAATTGAGTGGCGGCCGGTAGCCAAGCGAATAGCCAGTTTGCCCACTCATTCCCGTGCTCAGTGTAGAGTTTGCGGCCAGCGGGTAGTTTTGAAATTGAAAGGGTATCACACCCTGTAGCAGCAGCTGACTGGGCAAGTACCCGCTCGGAACACCTGTGCTGGCGTTATATTGTGGTGCGGGAAATGCGCTCTGCGAAGGCAAAAATGGCGGTGTAGTGGTGGGCTTCCCCATCGTGGCAACATGTTCTGGTTCCGTACTAGAAGACAAGAATGGCTGCGTGGTATTGAGTTTCCCTGTGTGAGCAGAAGGCGCAGGAGGCACCAGAGCCGCGGTGGATGGCAAGAATGGCGGGTTGGTGCCAGATGCCGCCTGTACGCCACCGGCCATGATGTGGCGGTACGGTGGGATGCCCTGTACAAGTGAAAGCCGCTGGCTTGGAAGAATCGGGGGCAGGTGCATGAGTCGCGGGCCCTGGGTCTCGGATGTGGGCAGTGGGGGGTTCTTTTCCGACGCCCTGGGTCTGCCACGGCGTCTACGGACCGGAGCGGGGGGCGAAACACTCGGATTCTGCTCCGGTGCCGGCAGAGGAGCCTCAAGCACGCGCCTGCTGGCCCGGGTTCGCTTGACGGCCGCTTCGGCTCGCCCCAAAGGCGCCTTGCGCTCCCTGCCTCGGCGTTTCCGTGGCCGTCCACGCCGGTTTACGGGAGCAGCTGGTACAGCTGCCCAATTTGCGGCATTTTCATCGTCAGAGAATGGCGCAGCTCTAAGGTCTTCGTCCAGCAATTGTGGACTACCGGTGCGCGAGACCCGCGCCTCGTAGAGCGTCCGGAAGTCTGCCCGTTCGCCCATCATCTTGCGCTTGCGCACGGACTGAAGAACTTTGAAGGTGTCGCGAAGAAACCGAAGTCGCTGGCCGACATTTGAGAGGTCATCGTACCAATCCGTATCGACCTCTGCCGCTGGCTTTGCGCCCTTTTCCATAATCTGTGAGTATTGTGCAAGATTGTGGAGAGACTCGTGCACCGGGCGCTCGAAGCTGGACGCTGAAAGCGGACGCAAGTGCCGTTTTCTGGGAGTTGGGAGCACATGACTGGGTCTTTCTGAGTCCTGAGGCCCGCTGCCCTTCGTATAGCTAAATGAGACGATTCGCGACTGGGAATCACTGGCTTCGCCGGCGTGAATTTCAGACCACCGCTCGGGGTTAAATTTGATGACCACGGCACCAGGATCCATTGAAGCAAAAGTCGTATTTGTTTTTGTGCTCGGTTTATATTTGTGCACGAGTTGTGTTTGTGCACGTTTGCGTTTTTGGGCCGCTTGTCTTTGTGCACGTTTGGTTCTTGAACGGTTTGTGTTTGTACACAGTTAGTGTTATGAGCAGTTTGAGGTGCTGCAAAGTTTCTACTTGTGTTTTTTAAGCTTTCCTTAATTATGGTGGCTGTTTTCTGTGTCTTGTGCTTTTGTTCCTCGATGTTACAAGAACCCTGGGCGGCTAAATTGCACCTCTGTCAAACAATACCCGAAAGAGCAGCGGGCGCAATTTTTTCTGCGTACTTCTTTGCCGTGCCGCTGGAAATACAAAATGAGGGAGGTTCCGGTGTCTGGATTGACAGGAAAATTAAAAGTTCCGGCGCTATGTTTGTCAGCGTAGCTTTCAATTCACTGGAATTAGCGGGCCGCCTCGTGCGTAAAAAGTTTGTTGTGGACCGCAAAATAAAACGGAGTATCTGCCTGTGCTCAGAAAAAGCACTACTTTTCGATGAAAGTTCCAGCTGTGAAGTTTGCGGCTAGTGTGGGCAATTCCGTCGGGTGGAAACTTATGCTAATTTTGCGGATTCTCCGGCATTGATGGACCGATCCTCCATCTCCAACAGACAGCGAAAGTGAAAGCACATGGTGCGACATCCTGGCTCTGTGTGCAGGCCCGCAGTTTACGCTGGGTTCTCGTACGCACGCAGAGAGATGGTATTCCCGGATCCAGAGCCCAACATGACGACGTCCGAAATTACGGCAAGTGCCGAGAATGAGCCCTTGGATGCCACTGCCTCGCAGCTCGCTTATTTGGTAGAGTCGTTTCTTGATCTAGGCGTGCTTGTACATGATAATCAGGGCACGCCGCAGTCACATGCTGCGTTAACTCGCAAAACCAACCAGGTGGTCAGCCAGCTATCGGGGCTTACAAATAGTCCGTTTACCCAGCAGTATCCGATTCCCGTAGACGTTCTTACGTATATTGAGGACGGGCGGAATCCTGATATTTACTCACGTGAGTTTGTCGAAGTCACGGCAAAATCCAATGCCCGCTTAAAAGGCAAAATGTTGGCTTTTCGCAAGCTACTGGAGGTATTGGGCGACAAGTTGGTCGAAGAATTTCCTCATCTCAAAGCGGGCGTAGACAACATTCAACTGAGAACGATTCATCAGGAGCCTCTGCTGTAGGGGGCACATGATGCCCTCATGGCGCAACTGGCCTTGTATTTCGAGAGCCCCGTCTAGCAGGTGACTGTGGATTCCTGTAAGAATTCCACATCTAGGCAGAAATATTATGAATATTGTCAGAGGGCGATCTTGCAGATTTTTATGGGCTGGAATCAGTTTCCTATGTACTTAGTGGATTTATGAGTCTAGAGATCCAATGGCGGTGTTGCTAAGGACATCGCTAGATAGAGAGCCTTTAGAATATTGTTTACACTCGTGTTACCCTCTGAGTGAACCTGCTGCAAACAATCTCCACCGTGTCATGGATGAAAGTTGTGCTCAAGGATACTCGGAGGTTCTTTTGGCAGTGTTCACAGCATATGCACACTGTGCAACGTGGGAAAAGTATATATATATATATGAAAGACTTCATCAAATTGGTGCAGTCTGTTAATATCAAAAAATCAATCCAAGGATTGCTCACATGACCAAATAGCAAAGCATCAAGCCATCGCAAAAATAACTGTCGCTTGCACCCAATATTCGTCTGGAACATCCGTCTTCCATGACTCCTTCACGTAGATGCCCAAGACTTCAAGTCAGCCCGATTCAGTTGCATCCAGAGAATACAGTAAAATGTATGAGAAATTACTTTATATATTCTTGTCGGCATTGAGGGTTGATGACTCCTTTTTCCGGTTCTACCTGGAAGATCACAACAAGCATCACTTAGTTGTTCAGAGACGTCTGAAGCCATGGATCCGCAAAAAGGCCCCTACCGGATTATGGCAATAAAAACACAAGCAAAATTTCTTCAGTTGATGTCAGCCCGAGAAATTGTAGCAAAAAAAAAGATCCTTGCCCCACCCAATCGAAGGCACATTTCGAGGTACCTGCAGTAATAAATTGGTTCGTCTGGTTAGCTCAGAAGTGGTCAAGACGCATAAGTGGCCGAAACATTCCTGAGAGAGACTCTACCATATATCAGAATAGAGCTTTTGGAGTACAAGAAGGGATAGGGGTCTTATAAATGCCAAGAATTGTAAGGTTTTTTTATAGATCATGAAGGACACACCACTGTGCGTTGCACACGAACTTGTAGACAATCCACGAGTAATGAATACACAAAGCTCATCCACGATATATGTTTTAAAAATTAGAATTCAATTCTCACAAAACACTCATACATGTTTGGACTGCGATGTGTGCTCTGAATACGCCGGCTCTCAAGACTTGGATATTACAGAGCCCATGAACACAATCTCTTTACCTAAAAAATTTTGCAAGCCACTTAACATTCATCTCTGAGGGTTTTAAATGTAAAGGTGGTATACCCGGAAATGCAAGTGTGTATCAAACCATATCCGAGCTCAGAGGATACGAGAGCATTGTGTGACATAGATGGGCCTGATGATTCTAATATGGTATCAGAAGACATAAAAGACATCTGTGGGCTACCTTGTTGAGATTGCATATTACAAGAAACCCCAGATTTTAATTCTGGAAGCTGGTGGCTACTTTGTCCATCTGCTGGCTTGCCAACTACTAAACGGTTAGGTAGAAGAGTAAGATCATGACCCTGCATGGGACAACGCTTGTGATGTTTTGAGATGCCAAGCTTGTTGATCTTCCCGCCTGTGCGTGGACACGCCAATTTTTTCCTTAGCAATAAAGATGAGAAAAGAGACAAAAGGAAAACACCTAACCAGTGCGTCTATATATTCGTAGCTAGTCCTTCCATTCTGGGTAAACAGTCAGCAGCCCCCGGCGGTACCGTTCGAATGCGAACGATTTTGGGGAAAGTTTAATTTCATGTAAATCGCGATGCTGTTTTTTGTCGCCTACCATGTCCAGCCTTGCTTGCGCACAATATCTCGTACGCCAAAGAAGCGCAAAGCAAGACGAATGGAATAGCTACGGACATGAAAACAGGGTCAAAATACTACATGAGGTTGCGGATTGTACCCCCAAAATAAGCCTCTTCATTTGGTTTGTTCACATCATAGATTTCTCGTGGTCATCCCTGTCTGATTTGGGTAAAACCAGCAGGACAGAACGGGCGTATTTTTGGCGCGCAACTCAAAATTGGGCGCTATTGTCGATCTTCGCGGTGTCAGCCAGCTAATCTCATGTACACAATGGCCTTTGTGCACAACACAGCGCGAGCAGCGTGCATCTTTAGCCGTTTATTTCGGGCATATACATGCAAAACGCGCGACTTGAGCGGTTATAAACGCTGGCTCGTGGGCTTCTTTAAAAAACGGCTCGTGCACCAGCCAATGGATGGCCAGCATCAGGATCAAAAGACAGGCACTTATGCATGATTAATGCAAAGCACATCGTATTTTGGCGCGTGATAACGTTCTGGCTGGGAGCACCATTCCTTTTTGGGCGAAACCTTCCTTTGAATTGTATTTGAATGCATGTTCTCGTCCTGATATATAGTGCTCCCTTTTTCTCCACTTCTAGTTGTGTCCTTCGCTTTTCCCCCACTTCTGTTTAATAGCTCACACTTGTCTCTTCACTCGTTTTTGCCTAGTGTTTATCGTCCCACGTTCTTTGAAACCTCACAATCCTTTCGTTTACCCTACCATGATGACTAACTTTGGCCTTCCCTTATTGCTTCTTCTTCTGGCTGCTCACAGTGCTCTCGCTGCCAGCAGCGATATTACGTACACTGTGACTTCCAGCGTCATTGAAATTATTCCAGTCACAAAATACATTTTTACCACGGACGGAACCTTGACTTCCACTCTCGTGACGGGCACAGGCCTGTACATCGCCGCCACTGAAACTTCGTCCTCTTCTACCAAAGCAGTACTGACGGATGTGGCAGTGGAGCCTTCTAGCAATGAGGTTGTGGAGCCTTCTTCGTCTGCCAGTGCTTCTGTGACTTTGGCTCTGCCGCTTGTCTCTATTACGGCTTCGCCTTTACCTATCGAGACTTCCACTGAAAGTTCTGCTGTTAAAACCTCTACTGTTGAAACCTCCACTGTTGAACTGTCCACTATCAAACCGTCCACTGCCAAGTCTTCAATTGCTGAGTCTTATGTTGCCGAGTCGTCTACTGCTGAGGCTTCTTCCGCTCAGACTTCTACTACCGAAAAATCATCTGTTGTTTCTCTTTCTGCTACTACTCTGAAATCTTCCATGGAGACGCCAGTTGTGTCGTCTACTGAGACATCGATTTTGTCCACCAAATCTCCCTATGAACCTTCCTTCCCTGATTCGTCTGTTCCCGTGCCATCTTCTGGCATAGCCACTGTGACTGTATCCGAAACTTCTGGATGTCCTGCACAAACAGCCTGTGAAGCTCCTGCGTTCACGCCAACCAAGCCCGTGATTCCATCGGGCCTGTACTCTACTTCATACTATACCACAACCGAGAAGGTTAACGGAGCGTGGGCCGTGGTTGAGTATGAGGTCTTGAATACTTTTGTCTGCCGCTAGAACAAAATCGGGGCTTTTGCCTCTTTCGCTCATTTTCGTTTCTTTTATCTAGTTTAGAATCAATAGCTTCAATGGTCACGATGCGTTTTAATTATCACAACAGGTCAAGTATCTAAAGAGCGGCTCGCTGTGAAACTCTTCCTGAATATTGCTCTCGCTTTCTGGTTTTCTTGGGAATATAATTATGAAAAGACCTTTAAATTTAAAGTCGAGAAAAACGGATGTGCTTTGTACGTCCACAGTAGATCTGGGGGCGTGTTCTATGTGTTACATCTATTCAAAACAATCAACGTCATACTCCATCACTCAATATCCAGATGTCAAGATAAAGTGATGACTAAGGTATGACTGAACGTCTAAATGTGCTACTCTTTGAGTTTTGAGGCGTGTTAGTTTTGTTGCGTATTAAAAAAAACCTCATCTATAGGACTTATTGCATGCTCTCAAAAATCAAATGACGACAAGCCATATAAAAATCCGTCACATATCGAGTTCATTAAAATCACAAACAAAAGAATAAAGGTGCATAGTGCAGGTAGGATACACTACTGGACGCAAATTTGTTATAGAGATAAAAGCTCAGCTTTTATTCTTTTTTATACATTGAGCCTTGGGTTTTATCGAATGAAATTTTTACCCAAATGCCCTCGGCTGTCTCTAGACTGTGTATGATCTGGCGCAACTTCTTCTTTTTAAGGGTGTTATTTTCGACATGTATTGATGTACAGGTGTATGTTATTGGTCTAGCTAGTTGGGTCGTATGTGATTTTGTGTCGAGAATTTGCATAAGCTTTAAGGGCCTTTTGAACATTGCAAACGTGAATAGTATGAGGCCATCACAGGTTTCAACGTAGTGCTGCTTTGCGTTGCAGCAGCATGTTCAAGTTTGGTCTTTCAGGATAGGTGACATTCCGAGAATAATAAGTTCGTTCGAAAGATGTTTTGTTGTCTTCAAAAATGAAGTTGCTCTACAGATTATAGTTGAATTCTTGAGAGATCTTTGGAATTGAAAGACATTTATCTTTGCCGTTACTGGTCCTTACATGCCACAAGCCATGAAAGTATAATTGAACGCTAGAAAGGTTCTCAGTGGAGCCTTGCAAATAAAAAAGTTCAACTTAAATGATTAGGTGAAAAAGATATCAGCATATATCTTCTCACTTATGGTAGATCTATAGTCATTATTGACTTGCTTTTGTTTTGAAGTTAACCTCAGGCTTTTAAAAAATGATAACATATCTTCTTTTACCAGGAATTTGCCGGGTAAATAGGGACAAGGTTTGTTTCATTAGTGTCGGTTTTCAAGCGAAACATCAACATTGCCCTTTCTTTTTTTTTTTTCAGTTCAAAAGACCTGACATCATACTTCTGTAAAACCCAGAGCTTAGTCCTTTTGATCTAACGTTAACATTTTTACTCTGTGCTTTTGTAGCTCACAGATAATGGCAAGCACACTTGAGTACAATTTTCAGAACTCCTTACGCAAAAACCGATGATGTAACTTGTTGTATTCTTTGCACCATTCGTCTCGTTATATATCAAGCCGTTCAGTTGGAAATTTAAAGGCTTTTATAGTGGCTACTGCTGTTTCGTGGGATTTTTTGTGCAAGATACATATTCTCTATTCATTTCGAAAAGAGATACGCAAGGGACATTCAGCAACATGCGTGATCAAAGTCTCTTTCGCGTAGCCTCATGTCAAAATTTAGCAAGGAAAGCCCCCAAGTATGTCTTTCTCTTATTTTTTTAAAACTTGTATTTGTTAACTATACTTAAAATGGAAACAGTCTGCTGTCCTTAGGGACTCGCAGTGAATCAATGTGAATTGAAAATCAAACATGCTCAGCATGATCGATAGAGTTCTTCTCATCTTCCAACTTTCTGTTCTGAAGACCAGGCGCTTCGTCACCAAACACCTGTGCGACCTCCTCCAAAGTGTATCCAGAAGTCTCGGGAAATGTGAAAAAGACAACAACAAGCTCAACGAAAAGAATGCAACAGTACACAATATAGTACTTCCATTCGATGGCATCCATAGCGATGGGGTTGACGTAACCGTTGTAAACTTGTGTGATAAATTGAGCCATCAGGAAAACGTTCAAACCCTTGGCTCTGTGAGAGTATGGCAAGACTTCAGTGATGTATAAGAATGGCAAGCCGTTCACACCAACATTGTAGAAGAAGTAGTAAAAGAAAATCATTGCCAACACTCCATTCGCCAATCCTGTGTCCTCAAAGTTTCTCTGTTCATTAAGGGCAGACAATATCGTCCAAATTGTGTAGCACACCAACATCCCTGAAAAGCATGTCAAGAATAACGTTCTTCTCTTGAACATCCTGCAGACACTCATCAAGGCCACACAGATCACAAAGTTGTAAATCATCAAGGATCCGTTAATTTCAAGCTGTTTTTTAGTCTCGGTAATTCCAATAGAATCTAACACCTTAGCCAAGTAGTAGGAGACCAAACCGTTACCAGAGAGCTGCATTGCCACACCAACAGCCACACACAAAAAGCCTCTTTTCCTGAAATTCTTTTTCGTGATGAAGTCAAAGTACGACGAAGATATAGTTTTGTCCTTCTCCAATGCACTCTCAATCTCGTGAAGCTCGAAGTCTACCAAAGCAATGTCTCTGGCGTCAGTTGAATTTCCGGTGTGAAATCTTGATAAAACGGCCCTAGCCTGGTCGATCTTGCCTCTGGCAACAAGGTATCTGGGGGACTCGGGTACAAGCCAAAGCATAGAAATTTGCAAGAAAGGCAAAGCAGCTTGAAGGTATGACGGGATAGCCCAAGAAGCCTTGCTTTGAATGTTTCTGGTTCCATAAGTAACCCAAGAAGCAAAAATGGCACCTAAGTACCAGCACACATTGTAAGCAAAAGTAGATGTCTCTCTATGAGTTGGGTAGGCAATCTCGGAAATCAACGTTGGAGAAGGGATTGTTGCCATCATGGCACCAAAACCCAACACAATTCTAGCCCCCAAAAAGAAACCATAGCTGTTAGACAAACCTTGCAAGATGGCCCCGACAATGGACAAACTAGAACCAAAAAAGATCACAGGTCTTCTTCCAAAGCGGTCACAGAAAAAAGAAGCGAATGGAACAGCAGCAATGTTACCAAACAAGACACCGTTGGTCAAAGCACCTAATCTCTGACCCAGAGGATAACCCAAATCTTCTTCCCAAATATCCAAGGACTGCAATCCATTCAACATAGAACTATCGTAACCATTGTTGGTAGACGTAAGTGTGATCACAAAAACACACCATGTCAAGTAGCGCAAGTGAGGTACTCTGTACCATGGGCGCTCTTCCGCGATGTAGTCATTAACAGTGACTTGAGGTGCCTCTGAGGTAAAGAGCTCAGTCTCTTTTTTGTCGATTGACTCGTTAGTACTCAGCATACCTGGAGCTTTAAATACTTTGATTTGGAGTTAAAATATTCAGTAGATTTTGATCAAAAAAACTGTTCTGATCAGGGATTTGCTACGCTCTTATATGTTTTAAATTATTTTGTCGCGGGTTCGATTTGCATACTGCAGCCGATGAAGAAACGCAAGGAGTGCATCAGAGTACAGGGCAGCAAAAATGCGGGGCATGCACAAGCTCGAGCACACCGAGCTATCCTGATGGGTACTCAGCAAATGAACGCCCCGGATTTTTGTCGCCTCCGCGAACCGGCATATTTTCCCCAGGCACCGCCCACCTTTATATACACGCACCATGAATGTCCTAATTCGGAAGTATTTCCGGAACTTCCCGCCGAACTCCCGGCTCAAACCAGGGACCTAGTGCCACGACAAACTCGGCATCAAGTGTTTATCACCAAAAATCTTACAGCGTACTAGTACTTCACTACACTAGGGACAATTTTTTTGTCGGTTCTTAGTTCGGAATAATAAAAAAGGTCGTTTTACGCCACCGCGAACTTGTTCGTAAATACCATTAAAAAAAATCAGAGAAATGGGGTACATCATTATATGCACGTTAGGTTATCACACAGGACGATATACTTACGGGTATATCAAACTTGAAATCAAGTGGTGAGGGATGTTATGAATTAGACATACTAGTAAAGCGACAAGAGATTTAATAAAAATGCGTATCCCAACTTACTTTAACTCATGCACTCGATCAGCACGAGAGGAGAAAACCAGTGCAGGAGACTAACTTCTACTAGACTGTAAAACCTCAATTATATTGAAATCCAACAGCCCTCGAATCTGAATTCCTTAACGAGAAGGGAAAGTATATAAGTGTAAAACCCACTTGAATATGAATGTAAATCAAATCATAAGTAGTTTCTGGTTCCGGACAGAGCTCAACAAAATTCCATGATTAAAAATTCTTGCAATTGCGACAAGTCAATTTTGGGACTAAGAAATTTCAAGTAGGTTAAAAGACTAGGATGCTTCACCAAGAGCATATCACATAAGCAACCAGTACTTGTTTCTTTAATAGTGGGCTCATGTTCTTACTCGTATAATATATACATTCTTGGGAATCTCTCTCGATCAAAGAAGCCCAAAAAGACTTGTCTTTATTGTTCATTTTCATCAGAGCGTTACCCAGTCAATTCTCATAATTCCTCTTTTAGCATGCGAATTGTCGCCACCAAGCAAGGCCGCTTCCGCGGGGATCAACTCCACAATTGACTCTTTTTTGGTATATCCGACTTAGGTTTCCTCATGTGGAAATCTATCCTTATTCCGCGTACAGCAACACTTGCTGCATATGCGGCTTCAAAGTCTAGTTAAAGTTCGCGAAAGTCGCTAACACAACTTGTTTTTCCGTGGGGTTGCGGATACTTGACCCCATTAGGCAGTGTTGCGCGCCTTGTATGTTTGGCAAAGTTTCCGCTTCAGGGAATGTCTCGCGTACCCCGCAAAAATACTCCACAAATGTCAAAGTCAAATAAAACCTGAGAACTTTATATCCTTGGTCAGCGAAGCGTTTGTAACTCCAAATTGAGATATAGTATTAAAAAAAGTGTTGAAAGAATGGGATTTTTGAAAGTAGTAGGAACTAAGATAGTGAACGCCAATGAGGAGCCAGTTGTATTGAAAGGTACAGCTACAGGAGGCCACCTCAACATGGAGAATTTCATTACAGGATATCCAGGTCATGAAACTGAGCACAAATTGGTTTTGGAGCGCAAGATGGGAACAGAGAAATACAAGTTTTATTTCGATAAGTTCTACGAGTATTTCTGGACCGATAGCGATGCCAAGTTCTTTGCAGAGGAGTTGAAGCTCAACTGCTTGAGGATCCCTTTTAATTACAGGCATTTTCTTGACGACAGTGGCGACATGTTTAAGATTAACCCTAAGGGGTTTGAGCTCGTGGACCGCATTGTGGACTCGTGTGCTCGTCATGGAATTTACACTATTTTGGATCTCCATACTGCACCAGGAGGCCACAATCAAGACTGGCACTCAGACTCGGGTATCCATAAGACCCTTTTTTGGGACTTCAAGGTTTTCCAAGACATTGTGCTCAACTTGTGGGCTAAGCTCGCAAAGCACTACAAGGACAATGAATGGGTTGCCGGATACAACCCATTGAACGAGCCTGCTGTGGAGGACCACTCAAAGCTCGTGTCTTATTATGAGAAGCTCGAGAAAACAATCAGAGCAGTTGACGCCAACCACATTCTTTTTTTGGATGGCAATACATACGCTGCTGATTTCAGGCAATTTCCCGTTCCCACTTGGCCTAACACGGTGTACTCGATTCACGACTACACGGTCTTTGGATTTCCAGGAGCAGACCCAATGTACGAGGGCAAGCCTGAGCAGCTAGCAAAATTGAGGTCTTCGTATGAGAGAAAGATCGAGTACATGAAGAAGCATCATGTGCCCGTGTGGAACGGCGAGTTTGGACCAGTCTATGCCTCGCACTTCCGTGGAGACGCAGACCCAGACTCCATCAACAAATCCAGATACCGTGTATTGAGAGACCAGTTGGGGATCTACAAACAGGGCGACCCCTCGGGAGACAACACTCCGATTTCTTGGTCCATCTGGCTCTGGAAGGACATTGGGTACCAGGGAATGTTGCACGTGGCACCAGAATCCAAATTCTACCAGATTTTTGGGGACTGGTTGCACAAAAAAAGGGCTTTGGGTTTGGATAGATGGGGCAACGACATCGACCCACAAAACGGAGAACTCTACGACGGCTTGTTGGGACACTTCAAAACGAACGTCCCAGAGAAATACCACAAAGCCTTGTACCCCAACACCTGGACAATGAAAGACTACATTGCCCGTGTTGCAAGAGATATGTTGTTTTCGCAGTATGCGCAAGAGGAGTACGCTGATTTGTATGCGGAGCTCACGTTTGACGACTTGGACGAGTTGGCGGCATGTTTCAAGTTTGAGAACTGCGTCAAGCGCAAGGAGCTCAACGACATCTTGACCGACTACTAAGTATTTACCTAAAGAGACCAATGCCTAGTTCCAACCTAAGTTGTGCACAATATTCCAAACACGAGCGGGGTTCGCCGAGCGGATTGAAGAAGAAGAATCACAAGCCCCACAAAACGGGGGCGGCCCCAACTCCCATATACGAAGCATGTAGCAGGTCTGTTGCAAACTTCGGTTATTGCCATGCGCGCCGTTTCGCGTCATGCCAGGGACCCGTGTCTCGGGTGGCGGAAGCACTTCCCCATTAGGCAAGAGGTGGTGCTCGGCCAAACCATGTGCGGGCCGCCCCACTTTGCGCGCGCCAATCCGCTGTGAGACGTGCATGAAGACGCGCCGCGCGCCCCGCATCGCGCGTGCCCCGGGTCAGTTGCCCCATGCGGTAGTGGTCGCGGCGATCCCCCGCAATTGCATACGCGGCCGCCCGCACCTGGTGCGCCTTTACGAGACTGCCCAGCAGCGCTCCGCAGGGCCAGCGTCCAGGGTATAAATATTGGAACCGGCCGTGCCCTCGCTTCTTTTTCGGCACCATTCAAGCCACCATGACTGTCCCCCAATTGGATGTTGAGCACTTGCTCCAGGAACTCACCCTCAATGAAAAAATCTCGCTTTTGGCCGGAATGAACAACTGGTCCACCGTGCCCATCGAGCGGTTGGCCATTCCTTCCGTCACGGTCTCAGACGGCCCCAACGGAATCAGAGGCACGCGTTTTTTTGATGCCGTGCCCTCCAACTGCTTCCCCTGCGGCACCGGAATGGCAGCCACGTTCAACAAGGACTTGCTTGTGCAGGCCGGCGAGTTGATGGCCGCAGAGGCCAAAATGAAGAACTGCGCCTGTATCTTGGGCCCCACGTGTAACATTGCACGTGGCCCCTTGGGCGGCCGTGCGTTTGAGTCGTACTCCGAGGACCCCTACTTGTCGGGCCACGTGGCCTCGGCAGTGGTGAACGGAATCCAGAAACATGATGTCGTGGCTTGCTTGAAGCACTTTGTCTGCAACGACCAGGAGCACGAGAGAAAGGGCGTGGACTCCATTCTTACCGAGAGAGCCTTGCGCGAGGTCTACTTGAAGCCGTTCCAGCTCGCGGTGAGAGACTCGAACCCCAAGTCCATGATGACCGCGTATAACCGTGTCAACGGTGTGCACGTGTCGCAGTCCAAGAAATTGCTCCAGGAGGTCTTGAGGCAGGACTGGAAGTGGGACGGCATGGTGATGTCCGACTGGTACGGCGTGTACTCCATGAAGGAGTCGCTCGATGCCGGGCTCAATTTGGAGATGCCGGGCCCCACGCGGTTCCGAGAGCTCGTGCAAACGTCGCATGCGGTGGTGTGCAATGAGATCCACCGAGACACCATTGACGACAACGTCCGGCACGTGCTCCACTTTGTCAACGACTGTCTCAAGGCCGAAATCCCCGAGGGGCAGGTGGAGTCCGAGAACACGGATCCTGCTGCGGGCGAGCTCTTGAGGAAGATCGGCGGCGAGTCCATAGTGTTGTTGAAGAACGAGGACAGCATTCTCCCCTTGAGCGCCGAGAAAGCCAAGGGCAACGAGGTCATTGCCTTGATAGGCCCCAACGTCAAGGCCGAGCGGAACTCCGGGGGAGGCTCAGCGTCTTTGCGTGCTCGCTACACCGTCACGCCATGGCAAGGCATCGCCAGCAAGGTGCAAGAAAAAGCCGGCCCAAACGCGGTGGTCCTCGACTACGCGCTCGGCGCGTTCTTGGAGAAGACCTTGCCGGACATCGGCTCCGTCATGCAGACGGCAGACGGCCACAAGGGAATGACCGCCAGGTTCTATGCGGACGCCCCCGGCGCCCAGGACAGGGGCTTGATCGAGGAAAGAACCGTCGACACCACCAAGATTTTCTTGTCTGACTACCACACCGACAAGTTGCCTGCGGGCCAGCAGTTGTTCTACGTTGACTTCGAGGGCTACTACGTCCCCGAGGAGACGTCCGAGTACTGGTTTGGCTGCTCGTGTTTGGGCACGGCGCAGATGTTCTTGGACGGCGAGCTCATTGTTGACAACAAGACCACGCAGGTCAAGGGCGACGCGTTCTTCTTGGCAATGGGCACCAGGGAGGAGCGCACGGCCGTGAAGTTGGAGAAGGGCAGGAAGTACAAATTGAACGTCGAGTTTGGAACCAGTCCCACGTGCAAGCTCGTCACCGAGTACCAGGAGGTCGGCGGCGTGTTCTTTGGCATCGAGGCCAAGTCCACGGGCCAGGCAGCTTTGGACAAGGCCGTGGAGATTGCCAGGAAGGCCGACAAGGTTGTCATGGTGACCGGCTTGTCCAAGGAGCACGAGTCGGAGGGCTTCGACAGACCCGACATGGACATTCCCGGCTGGACAGACAAGTTGATAGCCGAGGTCGCCCGTGTCAACCCCAACGTGGTGGTGGTCAACCAGTCCGGGTCGCCGGTGACCATGCCCTGGGTGGACCTGGTGAAGGGTGTCGTGCAAGCCTGGTACGGCGGAAACGAGTTGGGCAACTCGCTTGCCGACGTGTTGTTTGGCGACGTCAACCCCAGCGGCAAGTTGTCCATGACCTTCCCCAAGCGGTTGCAGGACAACCCCTCGTACTTGAACTTCGGCTCCACCCATGGCCACGTGCTTTACGGCGAGGACGTGTTTGTGGGCTACAGGTACTACGAGAAGATCGGAACACAGCCCTTGTACGCGTTTGGCCACGGTCTCTCCTACACCAGCTTCGACTTGGGTGCCCCCGAGATCAGCCTGAATGACGACGAAGTCAGTGTTTCGGTCAAGGTCACCAACTCCGGCAAGGTTGCTGGAGACGAGGTGGTCCAATTCTACGTGGAGCCCACCGCCCCCAAGATCATCCGCCCCAAGAAGGAGCTCAAGGACTTTGCCAAGGTGAAGTTGGCGCCGGGCGAGACCAAGACCGTTTCGGTGAAGCTCCCTACGCTTGACGTGACTTCCTACTGGGACAGCTACAAGAACAAGTGGTTGTCAGAGAAGGGCACGTACAAAGTGATGGTGGGCACGTCCTCCGACAAGATCGCCGGCAGCGCCGAGTTCCAAACCAGCGCTGACAAATGGTGGACCGGTGTCTAAAGACACCGTGGGTTGGGTGCGCCAAGGCCGGGCGCAAAATGGCAAGACTCAGTGCAACAGGCACTACATACACGTAAATATAGATTGGCTTACTAAAACAGAGATTGGTTTGAGCGAAGGCGTAGTATAAAGATGGCTCCAAAACTGGGCCTGTCGAAGATGCTTGTTCCCTTGTACATGCCTTTGCTTTCTCTTTGGGGTGTTCCTATGCATCAGAATTAGTGGGTTAAATGAATACGCGTGGCAGACAAAATTGAGCATTCGGAGGTTTCTAAATGCCACTTTGGACTTTTTTGGCGGGCTGCTCCTGGGTGCTTTTTGTTGAGTAGATGGTTGATTTAAATGATGCCCACTCCAGGTCCTTCATGATCACGAGCTGATCGACCACCAACTTCTTGAGGCGAGCAAAATTCGTCTTGTGAGGGTCACGGGCTTTTGCTTCCCAAGCATGGACTCCTGGATTTGACACTTTAAAGAATGTCATACCTAGTGGTCTAGGCAGAGTCTATTAATATAGGAAAGATGCGATTTCGCACCAAGGACTGGATGCAAAATTTCGTAGAATCACAGTCTCGACCAGCACACGGGGTCTATGTGGTTTCTTGCACTTTTATATTATTAAATCTCCATGGTTTATATCACATGACAACACAAGTTCTCTGGGTGAAAGACAAGCAATGGCAATTCCATATCAAAATCTTCTGAGAAGCATGTGAGCGTTCGTGGGGTCATCTGGCATAGGCATGCTTCGTGTCACTGGTGCTAACATCAAAACCCAATTTCAAAGGCGTTCTCTGTGGTCACTGTAGCCATCTATATGGGATGCAGGATATGGCATTATCCCAATTGCAGGTTTTCGTCTGCAGTGGTTTGCATCGAAGACTTGACAGAGATGTGTTGATATTCTCACATCCACGGAAGTTCAGTTGGCATCAGAAGCGATTGGCGTGCGGAAGAAATCCGAAAGAATTTGGGCCAGACATGTGGGTGAGCACTCACCAACTCAGAACAAAGATTAATTCAGAACAAAGACCAGCTTGAAGAAAAGATCTAACTCCGAACTAATATCCAACATGCATGGCCAGTTCTAGCCCTCAATCGCGCCAAAGATCAAATCCTCACCGAGATTATCAATATTTGGTCCTAATGTCAACTTGCACAATGCCATCAGCATTCGACCAATATAGGTCGCAGTGTCCAGACCTACCAGTCTCCGCTCAATAGTATTAGCTCCACAGCATTCAGTTCCGCAATTGATTCACATATTCAACTCCGCAATACACACCTCCAATACACACCTCCAATACAAAACTCCAATACACAACTCCATAAACAACTCCAAAATTCCAATCCACAAGAACCAACCTCACCCCACTTCCCGAATCCTCACTCCCCAGTATCCAACTCCTCATTAGCCACCTGCATCAACTGGTCTCACCATCTTCATATTCCTGCACACCGTATTGCCTGCATCCTACTCCCCCAATTTCAAAACACGCCATGGTCAATATTCACCAGTGTCCTGCTCCAGCACCCAGCCACTCCACCCCCTAGACTAAGCCGAGTCACCGTTTCAATGGAAAGCTGCCCTCATTAACATATAGGCGTGCCCTGCACCCAGGACCCCCAGCCGCAGCAGCGTGGCCGTGACACCCGTGCCTCCGCGCGCGCTTCCTAATCCGACCGCTTTGTAAACACTCGCGGCCCATATCTCCAGGACCATCTCCAGCTCACGCGGCTAGCGAAAACACACCCCACCGTTCTTTGGCCTTCTAGTTGTTGAGTGTGCTCCGGTGTGTGTGTCCAAAAACCCGTGCTTTTTTCTCGCCCCGTTTCTGTGCTTGTCGGCGGCTCTTTGTTCCTGCCCCTCCTGCCTATTTGAGTGGCTGTCTATCTGTGTTTCTACCTATCGGCGTTTTTACCTATCGGCGTTTTTACCTATCGGTGTTTCTGCCTATCAGTGTTTCTACCCATCTGTGTTTCTGCCCATCTGTGCTTTTGCCTATCTGTGTTTCCGCATTTGCTGCCTATCAGTGTTTCCGCATTTGCTGCCTATCCGTGTTTATCCTTTGCTGCCTATCGGAGTTGCTGCCTATCCGTGTTTCTGTCTGTCTGTCTGCGTCTTTTCTCGCCGGCACCATCTATCCTGCGCCGCCACAAACACACCATGGACTCTTCATTCGACGTGTCCTTCAATGCCTCGGCCCTACTAGAGGACCACCAGCTAGATACGTCTGTTTTGCTTCTGGCCGACGACGGCCTCTATGCCGGCAGCCCGGCCAAAAAACACGTGCCCCCGCCCGAGGCGCTTTGCCAGAGCCTTTCCGGAACTACACACCCCGAGTTGCCGTGTCTGTTTCTCCTGCTGCCGCCGACGCCGGCACTGCAGGGGCCGCTGGCGCTGGTCTCTGGAGAGCTCTTCCAGATGACCCACCATCTCCGCCAGGAACGCAACTTGCACAACAACAAAATCCACAAGCTCCTCGCAGATCTCCAGGGCGACGCCGGCGACTTTGCGCTCGACGCCCAGCTCCGCACACGCGTGTTCAAGGCACGTGTTTCGCGCCAAAACTCTCTTGGTCTACTGGACACGCCGCTCGATCCGTTGGACGTGCAGCTTGACGCGTACCTCCGCGACCCGGCGGCCCGGCCCCGGCCCAGGTCCGGCTCGCCGTCCAAACGCAAGGGCCTGGCCAGCGCCGGCTTTGCCACGGCCAACGAAAACAAGGAAAACGCCGCTCCCGTGCTCGAGCCCTCCAAGCGCAAGCTCAGCGACTCGGCCCGCAAGCCGCTTAAAAAGTCACGCAGCTACGCGTCTATTCCAGCGCTCCAGACCGCCCACACAAACGCCTTAGCCAAAGGGGACCTGAAAGACAACCTTTCCAAACTGGGCCTGAAAGACAACCTTCCTAAAGTGGACATCCCAGACATCCTCCTGGGCCTCCTGGACAACCTCGTGCCAGGGCTCCGGGACGTGCGCTTCTCGCCACGGCGCACATGCGTGCCCCGGGGCGCCGCTCTACCGGGTCGGCCGAGCCTCAAGATGCGCGACGATCTGCGTATCTTCTTGGTGGATCTGCTGACCGGCTCGGTGGCGGACGCCACGCAGTTTGGCACCGAGCTCAACGCGTCCAACTGTGAAGGCTTCCCGTTGCCCGACAACGCCAACGAGGTGGTGCAGATACCCACCAACGACACGGTTCCGGCGTCCGCAGCCCAGAAAATGGCCATCATCCGTGCCTTGGTGGGCCCGGCCCTGCGGCCTCGGCCGGAATCAGACGTGCCGAAGTACAAAGGCTTTTACTCCAAACGAGAGTACGACGACCAGCGGGTGCGGGCATCGCCCGAAGTCACTATCTTCCACGATGCCAAAAAGCGGGTCAGGTGGGCGGATGAGCTCGAGTGGTGAGCACACCGCAACGGGACATTGAACGGGTCTATTACATTAATTATATAACACACGGAACTTGGGGAGATAATCTCATGACAATTTGAGTGATGTGTCGGTTCGTTCGTGCCCACAAGTATTCTGTAGTTTGCTACTAGCACTGACTCTGAGTAGGCTTTTTTGGTTTTCCTTGTTTTTGGGCCGTCTTAAGGCTGCCGGATTCTGGATCGATGCGTTCGTGTGCTTGTTGGTGATTGCGGCTTTGAAGCGCGAGCAGCACTTGTACGCTTGATCTTCCGCTGGAAACACATTCAAATTAATCCGGGTTGTATGAGGCCTTAATTCAGCGAGTTTGTGACACCGGTGCTGGTGTTGAGTCGAGTATACAGCAATGTTTGGCCTTGTGATATGCCTTGTCAAGCGGGGCAGGCTTCACTGGCTTCCGATATTCAGGCACTCAAGTCTAGAATCCTGATCTTCGTAATGATGTTTTGCACCCAGCTTAGGAAATTATAAAGTTTTGCGAAAAGGCAGAAAGAATGTGTTGAAGTACCCAACACTAATGTCGGCGATTTCTTTGCCCCAATGAAGCCAAAATCAAGGACATCATTTTCGTGGTATTATGACAGTAGTATTGTGCGCTCTTGAAGTGGCTCACATTCCATTTGAACTACATATCAGAGTATAGAGTAGCACGCGGTCCGTTAAATATCCGCCGAGCATTCCCACTAGATTGGCGTTTCCAAGTTTTCTGCATTTCGTTTCAAGCTAGCAGCTTGTTGTTGGACCGAAGAATTGACTACACCAGTGATTTCAATTTCCCTTGATCAGCAGCTGCTTGGACCGTTTTCTCAAAGTAGCATTCCATCCACAGGACAGAAAACCAAAACAGCTAGGAGGCTGCTTCTCTCTTGCGCAACCTGACTGTTTTCAATGGGTGACAAGATTGCGTATACGTAGGTTCTATTCTGAGACCAGTGTAAAGCACACATGGAACAATATACAAAAGACCCCCATGATACTCTTTCAATTTTTTTTCCAATTGCTGTATAATTCACCATTCCTTAGAGCCAGCAGAAACATTTCGTCTTGAGAAATGAACGTTGGAAAAGCCAGGGGATGTAGGAGGAGGCAGGAAAAATGACACCACTCGGCATTCTCTGCGCTTGGGCTGGGTAAATTCTGTTTCTTTTTGTTTTTTTTTCGAGATCTAACACAGTCCCCGACTGCCTTCTCTCTTGATTTTGTGAATTGCTACCAAACGTATACTCATATGCGGCCAAAGAAAAACCGGCATGCTTCTGGGGTAGAAGAAACGCTAGGCCCTGAATGTCATGAATTATGCCACAGGTAGATCGCTCTGATACAAGGAGAGGTCTGGGCTACGGAACACCAATGTGGTTCAGAAGTACACGAAACAAATCTGCAGAGCGTCGCTCTGCTTCTCCCACAGGCCCTAGGAATCTTGGACGTGCTTGTCTGAAACTAGCCAGACACAAAAGACCTTTAAATGAGTTTGCCCTGTTTGCATGGGTGTTTTGTCTCTGCAGTCCTTAATATACCCTCAGATCCCATTCCTGGCCAGAAGAAAAGAGGGGAATAGCAGAGCAAAGATCAAACACAGAAGCTTGTGGGGCTGACATGTCTCTTGTCTCTCAAGCATCCCCAAAATTTATCCAAAACTAACTTTCTGGCGAGGCTCAAGCTGCAAACGTTCATCCGAGATCGAATATATGAGTCCTCGTATCCAGCGCGACATTCCAGCCTCGCGCTGCACCGCCCTCTGTGTTGTCTCGCCCATATGCGCGTGTATGCAGTGCTTCGATCGAGACCCATCTCAACCCCCACAAGATCAAGAATCTGCAGAAGATTCCAGCTCGCCAGCACTGCCTGTCGGTTTCTCCAGCACGCACGACCGTGCCCCTGAGTTCAAAAGCCGCCGGCCGCCCCCGGCGCCCCGGAAGCCGTGGTCACGTGACTGCGTGGTTCCGAGCGCGCGGCATCCAAACACGGCTCCACGCGACACGGACACCGCGCGTCCAGATCGGGCGGACAGCTGGGTTCATTCCTAGATCCCATATTCTTCGAACACAGTTGGAAACACCCCCCATAAAAAACCCGCCCGACTCCCCGCCTTTCCACACATCATGTCCACCTTTTTTGACGGCAAAAATCGTTCGCTGACGTGCCGGTGGCCGAGTCCAAGATCGACACCGCTGCGTTCCTCGAGGCCTCGGAAACCTTGGTCAAGCTCTTTGATTTGTTGGGCTCGTCGGCGTTCAGCGTGGTGCAAAAAGACATGACCGGCAACATCGAGAAGGTGCGTGCCAAGCTTTTGGCGGACCCCGCCAACCTGTCCACGTTGCAGGACTTGATTTTGTCCGAGGCCGACACCAAGTCCAAAAAGGCCACGCAGGGCTTGTTGTGGTTGACCCGGGGCTTGGAGTTCACGGCCCAGGCAATGCGTGAGACTGTTGACAACCCATCCAAGGAGATGACCGTGACGTTCACGGACGCGTACTCCAAGACATTGTCCAAGTACCACGGCATGTTGGTGAAGCCCATCTTCAAATTGGCCATGAAGGCGTGTCCCTACAGAAAAGACTTTTTCGAGAAGTTGGGCAGCGACCAGGCCAAGGTCGGTGAGCAGTTGGCCGCGTGGTTGAAGGCCTTGGAGGAGATAGTGGCGCTCATCATGGCCTTTTTTGCGCTGGGCAACTACGGCAAAGGATTGTAGGCCTTTGTTGCCGGGCCAGGCGTTAGATACGAGTATGCATCCAAATACACGACATAGAAACATCATACAAGGCCATAGTACAATCATAGAAATGATACAACCGTCACATGGATGCACCTCATAGAAGTGCACATCCAGACACACGACATATAAACGTCATATAGACATCATCCAAATACACTTCATATAAAGATCATACAGGGTCATAGTGAATCATTCAAACATCATACAAATGATACAAGACCATACAAAATCACACAAGATCATACAAACATCATACAAGTACACATCCAAGTACACAATATATAAGCGCGATATAAACATGATGAAATATCATACAAAATCATACAAAATCATACAAACATCATGCAAAGCCAATCATACCAACATCATACAAGTTCAGATCATACGATATCACACAATACCATACAAGATCATACAGAATCACACAGAATCATACAGAATCATGCAAATGCACAACAGAGGTGCGCCACTCTCGCTAGCTGGGGTATCCTGCGAAAAATAATCGACCCGTGCCTCGTTCTGTCTGAAGCGTCTTGCATGGGGCCGTTCGGGATAGTCACTCTGGATCGGCCTATGAATTGTGATGGCATATTATCTCATGTATTCTAGTGGTATATAAATAGGCGGATCTTGCTACTGCTCGCTCCCAAGCCGCTGCGTTTCTTGCATGAGTTCGTAAAGCTGGCCGACTTGCTCCGGGGACATGTTTTCCAACTGCTGCAGCGTGAGTTTCCCCTCGGCCCAGCTGCCGCCGTCAAGGCTGCGGAGGTAGTCCTGCCATTGCGTCAAAAACCCGACTATATAAAGCGGGTTGTCCGTGCTTTTGTGTGCCTTAAACTCGGCCTTCACATACTCATCTCCCAAGTACCTGAGCTCTGCAGGAAGCTTGTGGATGTGGGCCCGGAGAATGGACCGGTATAGAGCAAGGGGGGGAAGAAGGGGCTCGGTCTTTCTTTCAGGTCTACGCTGGCGCACGAGGCGCACGAGAGAGGGTCTCATAGATAATGTGGGGTTGGAGGCAGATTGTATGAAGCAGCTAAAGACCGGCGGCGATTGGCGCACGTGAGTCACGTGACACGCCGGCTCCAGGCGGCAAGCGTCTGTTTTTTTTTACCAGAAGCAGTGCTGGAGCCCCGTTACCCGTTTTTTTTGGGGGTTTGTGTTTTAGTGTACTGCCTGTGTTATTATTGTTCATCTGAACTTAATCCTCGAATTTTGCCATCACTTTCTATTTTCTCGCGAGCATGTACAATAGCAAGATCTTCTGAAAAGCGGGCCACTTGTAACTACTTTCCACAGACAATTTGCTCACATCGCTCTCTCAGTTAAATTTTGGTTCAAAGTTACGAAATAGAAAATAATAGCGAAAAGATCAACTTCATGCTTTTTACTGCGGAATTGAGCAAAACTTAACTCGATGCCATCTCAGGAAGAAATAATGTTATTGTGATACCGTCATACACAGGAAACTGGGCAATTGTCAGATTTGGTCACATCTTGAAACTTCAGGACAATGCTGTCTGTAATAAGATTCAATAGCAAGAATGCATGTCAGTAGGCCTCTATTTTTGACTATTCGAGAGAAAGTATAACGGGGACTGCTTTTCTGCTGGAATTAGTGAATGCTTAGAAATTCCAAATTGTATTTTACATAGGCGCATCAAGAATCACCACGCAAGAGCCACATTGATCATATACTTATAGAACTACCCGCCGTCGTAGTCTTGTACTACCATAAGCTAAAAAATTTATGACAACCTGTGATAAGTCTTAGCACTCGTATTTGCTGGCATCAGTATTTGCTTACTTTTTTTGATGGCCATCTAACTTGTTCTCCGTGAATTTATCAAAATTTTTTTCTTGGTAGATTCATCCGATGAAAGGAACAAAACTACACAGTAATTTATGTAAAATATTCAAAGAACTCTCAGATAATTCCTTAAGTTGTTTTGCAGATTCATGATAAAGGAGCAAAGCTATGCGATAGTATATCCCAGATAAGTATTAGGTGTCGATACTCAGCCCGCCCCCATCCGTTTATCACAGCCTGGACGGTCCTCTTGGCCCGTATATGTTTATGTATTGAATATTGCGTTATTGAATCCTAGGATCATTCTCCTGTTCAACTCAGATGTTTAAAGAGGACTTAAGGATCTTACTTCCTTAGATTCATCTGATTAAAGGAGCAAAACTATATATAAAATATACATTAAAAACCTTTGAACAGCTCCCAGCTACGTACCCTCGGCCCGTCCCCTTCCGTTAGTCACGGCCTGCACGGTCCTCATGGCCCGTATCTGTTTACGTATTAGATATTACGTCATCAAATCCTAGGATACCCTGTAGTAGTCGCTTCAACTCAGATGGTTGTAGACTTAAAGAGCCCACTTCCTTCGACTCGCCACGCCTTCTGGTGTAAACCTTGAAAATCGTGGTGACGAACCTTTTTTTTTTTTTTGGTAGATTCATCTGATTAAAGGGGCAAAACTATATAACGAATATATATAAAAAAACCAATTTACTTTTGCCTCCTGGTCTCAAAATTGGAGACCCGTCTTTTTGACTATAGTTTGAGTCATCAAATCTGAAAAAGTCTTTCCAATCGATCAGAGAACTATAAAAACATGAAGTCGTACAGTTTGCTTGATTAATTTAACAAGCGCCATAAAATATCGGTTGCGGCCATACCATGCAGGAAGCACTGTTTCCCGTCCGATCAACGTTAGTTAAGCTGCATAGGGCCACACTGAGTAGTGTAGTGGGAGACCATATGCGAAATTGTGGTGCTGCAATCTTTTTTATAAGACTAACCTGGACGTAACATCAGATGTTTTCTGTGTTTAGAGCTCCTTTTCTACCACGATTGCGATTTAGCATGAATTACGCTGACATACAAATTCACGTGGTTAGGATTCATGTTCAAGATTAGAGCATGTTGGAAGTTTGCAGTCAAGATTTACACATACTTGGCTCAAGCATGCATGGCACAATACATATAATTCTAATGACTTCTTCGTTCCCAGTTGGTAACAGCGAGCGTCTACCGAGGACCCTTGCTGAAATCGTCATTGATTATTCAATAGACAACCTTCCAGAGGCCAAGATATTTCAAAGTAAACAAAGATATGGAAGAATCAATGCAACCTCTTAATTATGAAAATTTGCGACTATATGCCATGGGAACTTAGATAGAAAGATAGACAAAACACTCCACTTGTCTTAATTTTCATGTAAACAGCAAAAATCATGATTCTTCCCTCAAGCACCATATTTCGTTCTTTCAATAACAGTCACATATTCGTGGTTGATTCATGATATGGAAGTGGTGGTTTCTGGGTAAGGGAGCCTACGTATCCCATATATGCGGGGAAAGTCTACCAATATGATTTTTAGTTGGTATGGAAGTGCCTGAACAGGTTTCTACAAGATGCTTTATTCGAGGAGATAATTTGTATCACAGGTTCTAAAAGGAGTGAGTGGTAAATAAGGGAATGCTGCCTACACCTCTGACAAAAAACATTCGTGGCACTTCGTCGCACGAATAATTTCTGTATAATTTGCCCAATGTTTCAGTTCTTTTTAGGTAAAAAACATCACCAGACCGTTAGAGGAAAAAAGATTACATTTGCACATGGCGAATAGTTTGCATTCTCAAGAAGATGCTCTGGGAAACAGTTCATAATTTTCAATCTGTTGCAGTGAGCCCAATTTACAGACGGCACGCACCATGTTCTAAATGCAGCAACTTCATCCACTGATTGTAGACCATAGTGCTATTGGTCACGTATTCATGGGCACAAGATGGTGCGCAAGCAAGCAACCAAGTTTCAACAGCCTAGTTGCTCATGAAGTCCCCCCTAGTGCGAATCGCATGCCAATAAGCACCGCGTTTGGTGCTGCTTGCAATTGACAGTACTTACTGAGACGGTAGATGTGCGAAGTACTAAGGTCACATGACCGACTTCAGTTCGGAACCGCCAGCCCTCGGAGGGATCAAAACTTGCATTCATCGGGTACAATCAGAAAAGGTGTATCATTACCGCATGAAATGAGTAGATTGGAGCAAGACATTGACATCACTCGAAATCCGCATACATGTAATTTCTTCGAAACTATAACATATTTAGCAAGATTGTCATGGCTCAAAGCGTGTAGTTTGCCAACCGCCGAATTACATGTGAAGCAACTGAGAAGAAGCAAGATAAAGAGCCTCGAAGTTCGAACACGATAGATTCTGGTCTAGGCTGTCATTTTTACTCTCCTGCCCTTTTTCAAAGTCCACTTGGACAGCTTCCCCACATTTTCCTGCGTGAAATCGTCTATTGCTGTTTGCCGCCTTGATCCGTGTTTGCAACAGGCTGGTTGTGCACGTGCCGAATCTTCTAGACTCAGTCCGGGCACAAACACCCGTACCCCAAACCATTCCTCCCAACGACTCCACACTCGCCGCGCTCGCCTAATCTGGTCACATGACCGGTGCCAAAGCTCCAGCTCATTAGCCAGTGGCGTGCTTGGAACACCATAAGGGGCCACCAACGAGAACCATGAACAGACAAACGTTTCTTTTTCTCTTGTTGCTCATCCTTTTTCTCGACTTCCCACGCGGCCTGACCGACACGGGCCTGGAGATAGACCTCCGAGTACTCCAGCAGTACCGTGACACTCTCAAGCAGGGCCAGAGTGAGCTTTCGAAGAGCAACTACTCCTTGGGATACGGCAACTTAACCGGACTCAAACTCTCGTACGAGGACTCCCTTGCACAAAAAAATGTACTGGATTGGCCGTTTCATCAGTACACGGCCGTGGCGCCATGGCTGGAGACACAGGAATATTCGATCCTACCCAACGTGGTCAGCAACAAGGTTCGAGACTTCTTTGCAACGACGCCTGCGGCTAGTGCTGGACCCGCGTATCCGCTCAACGTTCTGAGTGATGTATATGGGGAGTTTGACATGCTGCTTGACCTGCAGCGGATAGCGCCCGTAAGCATGGAGCTCCCAGGGTACCTCCAGGAATACTACCGAAGCTACCGGCAGGTCCGGTACGAGGAACAAAAACAAAGATATGAAGAAGACCCAGAGAACAACCTGCCACCCGCAGAGCTACCAGAAAAGCCAGAAAAGTCGGGAAATGTGTCCTACACGCTGGGAAATTTGGTGCTCCGCATCCAGCCCTTGCACGCTGTATACCCGGAGCTTCAGGTGGAACAATTTGGACTTGAATTATACGAGGATACGACCATAGTCCAAGTGAACGTGGAGATCACTGATCTGCTTAAGAAGGACCGCAATGAGTTCGCCATGTTTGCTATTTATTTTCAGGAAACGGGGTCTCTCGTGGGACTCACTCGCTCCGCGAAGTTCATGGGTACCCACGGGCTTCCGCACTTTGTTATGGACAGCGAAAGATTTGAGCGGGCAAAGACTTTGATCACACGCTTGCTTGGCGTGGCTGATATTGATAAGGACGTGTCTTTAGACGAGGTCACCTCGACTGTGGAGCGAGCCGTCACACAGTGTGAGTTTGTGATGTTTTTACAACTTCAGAAAACATCCTTCACCCACGAGGAGCTTCATTACATTGATGACGAGTTGAAGCTTCGGCAAGGGTTGCCCCTCCCAAAAAAAATTCCAGAGATCGGAGTTGATCACGCGCTTCTCTATTCGCCCGATTGTGGACTTTTATTCGAAAAGAAACTGGCGGTAGAATTGACAGGCATTCGAACTGAAGTTCATCTTTCCCAATTGCGTCGTGCGTTGGTGGGCGTTTTTGTTCTATCATTTGTGGAGCTCAACTTGTTCATGCGCCAGGCAAAAGCAAGCCGCACGCCCAGTGACTTGTCCAATGTGTCCACACTCTGTATCGGTCTCCTCAGCGGATACGATCTGATTGTGGCTGTGCTCATGATGCTGATAATGTGGCTTTCTGACCTATACCTCATTTGTGCATGCAACACTGTATTAAGCATATTGCTTTTCTACGTGTTTGAGCTCCGCTTTTACTCTACGATCGAAGCTGCGCAATCTAATGAGAGAGGAGTATCTTGGTGGCAGATTCTCCGTGGTTCGCGCGAAGCCACAACAGTTAGACCGACTTCAAACGACTTGGAGGCCCAGGCTCCACGTGATGCTGCCTCGGATCTGAATATTGGGAACCGTGATACAAATGATGCTACAGACTCACAAAACACAAATACAGTTCCAGAAGTGCCGAATAACACTACTCAAACAGCGCCTCCAGGTGCTCCAACGGTCACAGGGCCGTCTTCAGGAAGCGTCATGTCCTACTTTGCTTTTAGTATCATTCTTTCATTTGGTGTGTCAATACTTATTTTGAACGCAACACTCTGGAGCGTCAACGCTGTGCGTGTATTCGAATACTGGTTACTTATACTCATGAACTCCTACTGGATACCACAGTTTCTTCGCAACACTTTGAAGAACAGATCAAAAACAATTCAGTGGGAATTCATATTTGGAACCTCCATGGTCAGATTGGCACCATTGACTTACCTTTGCTTGGACCTGTCCAATCCTTTCAGACATCCTCGCGATCCCGTGTTGCTACTCACAGTTTTCAGCTGGCTAGCAACACAAATATTGTTGCTTTATTTGCAGAGTAAGCTAGGAGCCAGGTTCTGGCTCAACACCAAATGGCTTCCTGAACAGTACAACTATCACCCCGTGATAACTGCGAAGGATCTTGAGAGTGGGTTCTCTCGGGACATCTTGTCAAGTTTGAAAGTGGTGCCAGGCCAAGAGGTATCAATGTGTGAGAGTGACTGCGCTATTTGTATGTCTGCATTGAAGTTCCCAGTCATCATGACTGAAAACGGAAACAAAAAGCCTCTTGAGCCATTAATGAAAGAGGTTATGATAACGCCGTGTTTCCACTCATTTCACACTGGTTGCTTGGAAGATTGGATGATCTACAAATTGCAATGTCCAGTTTGTCGGACTGCATTGCCGCCTGTATAATCTAGGCTGTATGATCATCTACGACTCAGATTCCTCATTTTAGTTTGAGGAGGCTAACGCAGAACAAACGTTGGCTACAATGTGAACGAGCCATTAATGTACATAAATTAGTTGGTCATAAATACAGGGGGATTATTGTCATCAAGTTGGTTGTTCTTTAAGGAGAGATGATCTCCTTAACATTGGCTGCTTCCGGAAGACATGCTCCCCAGCTTCGCCTGTGATCTGTTAATGACAGTAGCTGAACACGTGGTCTGTGTGGAACGCAGCCTCTTGAGGCACTTTGGCATGAATGTGGCCAGGTTCTCGCTAGGAGTGACTGTTTCGACACTCGACAGAGATTTTCTTTTGCTTAAAAAGTTAAGCCTGGGGAACGACATTGTGGAAAGTTGGTGAAGCTGACAAGAATCGGACACGTTGGGCGGGCTCAAATGTATGCTTTCTTTCAACAAAGATTGCCTGCAAATATTGATACTGTCTTTAGATTATGGAAATTATTTCCGCTACGGGGAGCCTGCAAGGCTTTATACATTTAGAATCTGCATGCGGCTTTGATGCATTTGAGCGTCTGAAGATCTCGGGACGGAGCTAGAAATATTACAAGTTCCCGTTTGGCGCGCTCAGGGCTGCATGAGCCAAGAAATTCATCCCGGCCGTTAGCGTGATTGTATACAGAACATACAATCAAGCTATCCATAATTTGCAGCTTCAGCCTGTCGAAGTTCAATGTTCGATCTGTGTGAGTCTGACTTCGACTACGACATAACAGGAGTGAGTGATTTGGCAGCATATTCTTCATTCGTATGTATGTCACAAGTGTTTTTATGTGAGGGAGTTGCATTAAATTGCTCGAACTTTTCGCGAAGCGTTTTTCGTGCGCCAGGTGCCTGATTCGGCTGAATAATGAAAAGCCGTACGACGCAAGATTTGCCACTGAAGTGATGCTGGATAATCACGACGTTTTGAAGAGGCTTTCAACCAACACATTCCCAACAGTGTGATTTTTTTTAGCAGAAGACGGCAAAGATTGTGCGGCTATCTTCAAAAAGATGGCGGGCCCAGCAAGTAATAGGCTGTGTTGTTTACTCAGCCCTTTAACAAAGCTAATTTCCAGCAAAAGCAATTGACGAACGAGCCGCGCACAAATCTCGATTTTGTCAGCATGACTAATGTGACCCGGTGATAAAAGAAAAACGGTTTTATAGTTAGGCGAGAAACATGGTTTAGTCTCTTGTCACTTCTGTCTACACAAATTGTTTTAGGGATTTATCGAGGTTTCTTGAAGATCTGTGGCTATTCAAGGATACCCCAAAGTGGATCCGCGCATGACCATGGGAAAGGTGCTTAAACTCCGATGTCGTTTAAAGAACGGTGGATCGCGCACAACTCACGTGACTTTACATTTACGAGTCCATACAACCTGTCTTGCGAGCGTCAGTATGTCAGCAAGTAAGTATGCTAAGCTTTGTGACATTCTTAGGCATTCTTTGAGGGCACCCATAGTAGACGCCGATCCACAACTGTGAGTGTACATGTTTTGGTCGATTGGTCGGCCTGCGTATATGGCGGGCGGGCATCGCAGCCGACGGCCCGGAGATATGCGCATTGCACCGGCTCGGGCTCTAGTTTGGACCCATCACGCGGAGATAAGCCGTAAGCCGTTTTTCATCGCCGACAACAAAGTTGGTGGCATCGCAGACTACCTGTTCTGGAAGAGCATGTTGATTGCACAACTGCATCCAGCGCTCGAAAAAAGACGCCCCGTTATTTCCGGCTGCCTGGACATCACCGAGTGTCCGGTTAAACCCGGCGAGCCTCGGGCGGAGATAATTTTCCACATGTGCCACCTTCAAGTTCCCTTCGGTCCTGCGTTTCTTCTCGGCCTTTTCGTAGTCTGCATAGTCATTCAAAGTAATTCGCAACTCTCGATATAGATTTTCCGGTTTGAGCCCGGGAGAGCTCGCACACAAGTCGTTGATCTCTGCGGCATGCTTCTTGTAGAACTCCGGGTAAAACAATCTGCGGACTTCCACTTTATGTTCCTGCAAAAACTGGAAAAAGAGAAGCTTTGGCGTTGGGTACACTCCTCTCTTTTGGTGCACATGCTGCTTTTCGGCACTGCTTTGCGAGGCTACCCACGCATCAAAAATGCTCTCCCTTTCCAGAGAATCAGGGACACCATAGAATGCCGGATCCTGCGAAAACTTGGGTAGGAGCTCCTCTTCGACAAGAAACCAAGGGTCATAGATCGATATTTCATCCCGGTAGTCGTCTAGGAGATGACGGAAATCGTCACGTGCGGCCTCTCGACTCTCAACCCTCGAATCTTCAGCATCAGATTCGAACGCGAGGTCCAAACCAACATTCACGTCGTCACTTTCTGAGCATGTGTCGTCTTGGCCAGACTGTGCCTGTTCTGCCTCAGAAAAACCTATGTCATTCTCTTCGGATTCCTCATCTTCAGAGGAGGAATATCCTAGATGTAGCCCTGCTGTTTGTTTTCCAGCGTCCCCATCCCCCTCAACAGAAAGGTTTTTCTCGTCAGTTACGACAGATGTGTTTTTTTCGTCAATCCCTACTGACGCGTCTTTCTCGTCCACAATCTCGATAGACGGACCTGTAAATCCCGTGTCTTGTGCACTGAAATCAGGTGACTGCTGAGATCTTTCTGGGCCATCATTCAACAGGCTATCATGAATGCGGCGCGATTTCAGCCGTTCAAGGGTACTAGAAAGCCTCCGTTTTTTCTTTCCCTCTTCTTTTGGACCAACACGGAGCCCATTGGCCTTGGCAAAAAGTACTGCCAAATCATCGAAATTAACTCTGCTTTCGAGGTCTTCGATGGTGGTTTCTGAAAGCTGCCACACAGAGGCGCCAGTTTCAGAATTGAAGTAGAAATGTACTGCATCTTTGGCCACCACAATGTACCATGATGTGTTTTTAACGGGATATGTGAAAAGGGGCTGTATCATACTCTGAGGCACGTTGGCGATGGGCCTCGAGACCCAATGGATAAGTTCAAAGCGAGCTCTATATGCCGGACCCACATTACCCCCCGCAAGCGACAAGACGTGGCTCATCCAGAGATGACTTTTGCGAGAGCATGCTTGCTCTTATGCTTCCCGATGCATGCCTGGGCAATAGTCTTAAAAATTGGAATTGTAGCTGATAGCCCAATCCAGGGGTTTAATAAGTTGTTGATGCAGACATTGAATGTGCCGCGGTGATTTGGGGGGCTGAGTAGCGGCCATATTGCTGTAAAAAACGTTGCTTTCGAAATGTACGTGAACCCCCTATTTTCGTAAAAGCCCTGAAGACATGAATAACCTCCAATGAGATCACTCAGATATTCCATGTGGGCGCGTAAATGTTGTGGGGTGATGTGGGAGCGAGGCCTGTGTGCACACCAGCACACATCTAATAGGCGCACTGTGCGTATTTCCAAACGTCTCACAATAACGCACAGTCCAGTCGAGACCAACAGATAAGCAGGGTATTTTCTGGGCCCGGCACAGCCAATGTGCAAAATAGATCTTATCTATTCGCCAATACGAGCATAGGCCGGTTTGCTCATCTGTGAGTGCTCCGATGTGATGCCTCGCGGCAATGTTTTTTTTTTTCCTGGCAAACTGCGGGTGGGGGGCTTCAGACGCACAATATCAAGATTTCGCGGCAGAACGGATACTCTCTACGGAGAAGGGCCATTATCTCGTTAAATTAAAAATAACAAAAAAGCGACAGCTCAGCTAACCAACATGTCCACCGACAACTTCAAGCGCTTTGTCTGAGGCAAGGGCAGCACCACGTCGTCCTCCAGCTTTTCCAAGTCCAGCCTGTCGTCTTCCAGCCGCTCCTCTTCCAGCTTGAAATCCACTATTCTTTCTTCGCATTCGAGAGTTTTCAACTGTTTGCGGATGCGGGGCACGGCCAATTCCGAGCCCTGGTGAAGGTTTTTTGCGTGCCTCAAAAGTAGATCCCGTCTAGAAAAAGCACGTGAGCATATCCCGCATGCAAAAGGCTTCAACTTGTTGTGTGTCAGCATGATGTGTCTGCTCAAGTGTTCGTACCTAGTGAAAGCTCGGTCACACTGCTTGCAGTTATAGAGGCGCGAATTGCCCGTGGGGGTTTTCGTGCCGAACTTGCCCGGATCATTGATCCCGTTCACGAAATACAAGTCTTTGGACTTGGGTATGAGTTCTGCCATTGTAGTTGATACCAGACCAAACGAGCAGCAGTTGACCAATCGCAGAATGCTTGAAAAGGGGGAATTTGATCAAGAGTCGTCAAGAAGTCGAAAATACCTTAAGACCTCAAGTAGACCGTGTTAATGAAAACTGTGAGACCAAGAGAAAAAAAAACGATTCACTGGAGCCAGACTATAGCTTACAGTCGCGCAGTGAAGAAAAGCCCTTAGAAAACGATGAAAGCCACGTAAGGGAAGCAAACGCCAATCTAAAATTGAAAAAAATATATCTGAAGCTCAGGTGTAGAACAAGCAAGATGCCCTCGTAGATATATGCGATTCGAACAAGCCACGACGAGGCCGGAGGGTGTTGCAACAAATAAAAAATGAAGATGCGATAGTCAAATGCAATTAAGGAAGTGCGACGGTGGGCTTTGATTAGTAGATATAGCCAGTGACAGTGCGTGCTTGCAGGGAGCACATGAGTCCCCGCAATCTGCTATAATAGCAAGACACCCCGCAGCGTGGGGAAGGAGGGGAAAGTGCGGGCTGCAGGACAATGGGCTTAAGATACTGCAAATAACAGGACGCTCGCAGGTGACAAATTCTCGGCGCCCGGAGACTGGCCTGTAAGTGGAATTCATTCAGACCGGCGCCCCGGCGAAAAGCCCACAACATCAATGCAATACATGCCTGCTGTGCTGGGAAGCCATGAGGCCCTTGGCGCGGGTGCTTTGCAAACAAAGAACGGGACGAAAAGAGGGGCCTGCATACCTCACGGAGGGGTGTTCTTGGAGGGGAGGAGCGAAGATAGGAGCAGTGTGCAATGATCATCGATGGTCTCTGAGAAGCCTGTAGGATGGCCTAACTCCGGGGACCAAAACAAAGAACAAGATTCGGAGCAGATGCGGGGAACATAACCCTTCCGTTCCAGGAGCACTAAAAGCGATAAGCTCCACCACGATCACCCCGCCGCTGGATGGGTCCAGACTGACATTCCAGGCCGCACATGTCTGGAAGCCCCGTCGCTGCCATTGGGTAGCATATGCTCTGTCGGTGTCCTCGGCACGAGCCCCTGGATCAGCGACGCTGGCCCATCGCTACGACATGCTTCAACAGTTTCACTGCGCCGTTTGAAAAGCCCGTTCCGGTCCCCTGTGAAGCCCGCGTCGGCCCGCCCTCTGCGCAAACATCTCCATTCCTTATTTCCCGGATTCAGCAGGGCCGCCGCCCACCCCCGTCAAGCGGGCGGGCTATTTCCGGAAGTACGGCGCGTACATGTTCCAGACGCGGCCGGCCGCAGCCCGCACGTCGATCGAGTCGTCGGAGCAGGCGAGCGCAAGCAGGTTCAAGTCGCCCACAAACTCGTCCCGTAGCGCGGCGGGGATGATCTGGTGCGCGAGCAAGCTGAGGTTGACGACCTCCACGAAGAGCTTGCCGTCAGCCACGTACTTGTCGGCGGCCTGCTCGCGGTTGAGCAAGCGGGAGATCAGGTTCAAGCTCTTGAGACAGTCCACGCGGCGGTCCACGAAGCTCTGCGTGAGGGCCGCGTCCTTGAACAACGCGCGCTGGGCCTGGTAGAGGATGAAGAGCGAGGGCAGGACGGACAACACGCCGAGCAAGAGCTGCTGCAGCTTGAGGAGCTTGTCGATGCCCGTGATGGCCAAGTCGCCGTCCACCTTCGTCTTCTGCACCTGGATCAATAACGCCCGCACCAACAGGCCGCCAAGGAGCGCACGGTACGGCGTGCGGAGCTCGTCCTCGTACCGCGCCATCACCATGGTCAAGTCGCCCAGCCGCACCGCGGCACGCACGTCCGCGGGCGCCACGTCCACGTGCGTGTCCGCCACGTACGCCAACACCATGCGCTCGAGCGAGTCGAGGTCCGCCCGGAGCGACTGCTTCAGCGCGAGCGCCATGGCCTCGTCGTTGCGGAGAATGCTCAACATGTCGCCCACGGGCTTGACCACCCAGTTGCGCCAGAACCCCGCGGCCGTGTCCACGAACGTGCGCCGCACCCACGCGGCAATGGCCGCGCGGTTCTGCCACGCGTTGAGCGAGAGCGCCGGGCCGTACTGCGCCGCCACTAGCAAGAGCGGCCAGTACCGCGCCACGGCGCCCGGCGGCGCGGCCAGCGACGCGCGCGACTCGCCGGCCACGAACTGCGCAATGAAGTCAAGCTGCCCGCCCACGGCGCCGCCGGCCGGCACGCCGCTCTGCGGCACGATCTGCGCGAGCGTGCCGCGCGACACGGGCAAGCTGTTCACAAACACGCCCAACATGCGGTGGTGCTCGTCCAACTCCGCGGCTAGCGCGGCCGTGTGGCCGCGGATCTCGGCGTCGAGGCCTTTCATCGGGATCTTCAAAAACAGGAGGCGCGACTGCCTCACAACGAAGTCTGCGTTGACGCGGCGCCACGTGCTGGCGAGCACCCGCCGCAAGGCCCGCACAAGCGGGCCCACGCCGCAGGAAGCCCACGTGGGCCCGGGCCCAGACTTGGCGGCGGCCACGGCGCCGCAAAAGCCGGCGCCGATCACGCGCCATGCCCGCAGCGGCAAGGTCTGGACGCCGTAGACAAGCTTGCCCCACAGGGACAGCTTCACCTGGGCCCAGTAGGCCAAGTGCGTCTTGGCCACGATGGTTTTGTACAAGATGGAGTTGGCCAAGTGGTGGAGGCCCAACAACACGCAGTACTCGTCCATGATCGCCACGAGCCCGCGCTCGAAGTCCGAGGGCTCCGTTGCGCCGGCGAGCCGGCGCTGGTATTTCTGGAGCGCCACGACGCCGACCTCCGGCACCACGGCCACCGTGCCGGAGCCGCCGATCTGGAGCTGGTGGTAGAAATCCGTGAAGATGTCGGCGACCGACTCGCCGGGCCCGGCGGCGGCGGCCGCGTCCGTGCCGTGCGCGGCCAAGAACGCGTTGGTCTTGTCGTGCAACTGCCGGATCTGGTCCAACAAGCGGGAGGAGATTGTGTTTGTGGACCGGGCCTTGCGGAGCACGTTCCGCTGGAGCCCAGGCTGGACGAGGTCCATGCTGAGCGGAGATGGGAGGGAGGGGGAAAAGGGGAGAGAGGGGGAAAAGGAGGGGGAGGGCCCGTCGGTGTCGATGCCTGGGGCTAGAGAGGATTTGCAGCCACGCTCGATTCGCCGGGTGCCGAAAGGTGGGTGGAGGAAAGAAGAGGTGGTGTTGGATCGCGGTTGACTGTTGCGGTGAGCAGGGCCGCGCTACCGGCGCGCGCCGCGCCTGCCGGACTACCTTGCAGTACCAGATATCTCAATTCAAGTATGTACAGTACTCCGGGTCCTTAGAATACTGCTATTCTCTAAAAACCCTGGAGGAAAAAAGAGAAGGAAAAAAACTCTCCCTGTACGGAAGTTTTTTCCCTTGCCACGTGAGGGATCACTACATGGCGGAGACCACGTGACATACCTTGCAGTACCGGATATCTCAATTGCAAGAAGTACGGGACTCGCGACGCTTCGAATACTACTATTCTCCAAGAGCCTTCGAGGGGAAAAAAGAACAGGAAAGCTTTCTCGGCACGGAAGGGTTTGTCCTTGTCTCGTGAGAGGTGACTGCAAGGCGGAGACCACGTGATCCCATCGGCCGCGGGCGCCGTCTGGGGCATGCTTGAACAGCAGATGGTGGGGTGCGTGGTGTGCCGGAGCGGTCCTATGGAAGGCGGACGGATACGGTATATGACTTTTAATACAATGGGCGGTAGTGGGAGGGATGTGTGGAAGGTATGATCTTTGGAAGGTATGATTTTGGAAGGTATGATTTTGGAAGGTATGATTTTGGAAGGTATGATATATGGAAGGTCCATGGTGTAAAGGAGTATATGATGTCAAGAACAGTATGCGATTTATTGGAACACATGATATAATGGAATGCATGATTCAGTGGAAGCACTATGATTTAATGGAGTATTTGTGAAGACATGGAATATATGATGTGATGGAATATATGATATTAGGGACGGTATTTGATAGTATGAGGCTTACTTGATATAATGAAATGCATGATATAATGGAATATATCATATCATGGAAGGGATATGACGTATATGATTAAATGGATGCTATGAAAGGTATATGATGTTATGGACGGGATACGATAGACTTTTGCTATAGTGGACGGTGTATGTTGTAATAGACGCTGTATGGTGTAGTGGACGCTGTATGGTGTGATCGAAGGTATGTATCCATGTATCATCACCTCATTAAGCAACGTTCCTTCATCCAATGGTGAAACCTTCCAAACCTTCCTCGGTTTCGGAACCAAGTTTAGTGCATTTGTGTGCAAGGATGACTAGTTTATTCGTGATGCTGGGCTTTTTGCCTTGCTGTCAGCATACAGCCACTGATCGCTTATATACATGTTCTTCGTCAGAGTGCCATTTCTGGATCTCGTATGCGGCAGATCCATATAAGTCATTATTTGGCAAAGTGGGGCTCCTTGTAGCTCCCTGTGATGATATGTCTGGTTCGCTTAGTTTGACAAATGTGAGTACCACACAACGGAAACAGTTTGGTGGCTGTATGAGCCATTCAGGCACCAGAATGGGTATTTTGTCAGTGCGCTCGGGTAGAGGCTTTTTCAATCCTGTTTATGTTCCCATGTTCCAACCCCTCAAGAATCCGTTACGCCCAGCACCTTTAATTCCAGCAACAGGATTCCACCAATTCTCACCAGTGCCGCAGACTTCTGTGCACTAGCGGTACCACGGGTTTCGAGAGAGTATCAAGGCTTGTGGAGGCCCGTTCATTGAAGAGCAGAAGCCTAGTTCCCTCAATTTTCACCAGAATATCACCATCGTCGCCAGGATATTCTCGTCACCAACAAGATATTTATCACCACCAAAAACTCACTGTCGTCACCAAAAACTCACCAAAAACTCACTTCACCAAAAGCTCGCCATTCTCACCGCACCACCTCGCCGAGCTTGCGCTCGACTGAAAGCCCCTGCAACAACGTGCGTGCAGTGAAGCTCAAGTACACCAATCTCGTGGGATCCTTGATTTACGTCCGATGTTTGCCGGCTCTCGAGAAGAAACATATGGGTGATTCTTTGGGAGGTAGACTCGAGCCGCCCTAACAAAAGCCTTCTCGACACAAGTGACATAAAAGGCACATACTCAGAAATTTGCACTCTTCTGGGAACATCATCCAAGCATCCAAGTTGTCTCATTGTTCACAAGAAATAATACGAAGGTTTATACGATCGGCAGATTATTCCTCATGAGGCCTGGCAACTCTGCAGGGATTCTTCTTGTAGAGCCAATAATGGAATATACTTGAGAGCTTCGAAGTTGCTGACATCATTTCGGACAAAGATTCGCCGAGGTAATGTAGATGGGTGTCAAGGGGTGCTGGTGTCTGGTCACTTCGGCTGACTGTGGGGTCTGCGAGAAACTGTTCAAGTTCTATCTCCTAGTCTGTCTTGAGTTCATTTTGATTCGCACATACGGCGTTCAATAATATGGTATCAAATACCACCAACTCAAACCCATTTCCAGAGAATTAGTTCCCAAGAGACTTGACCCAATACTATTAGATTAATGAACCGATATAAATGACTCATATGAGTCGAACAATATTATCATGGTCGAATATACCAACAGACCAACAACAAACATTAGACCAGCAACTACTGAATTTTCAGTGGAGACATGTAATGTTATGGAAGGCATACGGTGTAACGGAAGGTACACGGTGTAAATTAAGGTACATGGTGAAACGCAAGGTATGTAATGTTTCGGACGGTATACGATAGTATGATTTTTCTGATATAATCGAAGATACTCGGTCTAATGGTATATATGGCGTAATGGTATGTATTGGTGTAATGGGAAGTATATTATGTTATGGACAATGTATGGTGTAATGGAGTATATAATAATACGGGATTGGGATGTTATGGACGGTATACGATAGTATGAGACGCATATGATATAATGGATAATATATGGTGTAATGTAAAATTTATGTGTGAGGTATCCGATATATCTGAATATATGATATATACGATCTAGTAGAAGTTTTAGGATGTGATGGATTATACGTGATACAGTTGGATATAAAGTGATAAATGTGAAAATATGGAATATATGATGCAGTGGAAGATGCGACAATATGGAATATATTACATTATGAAATATATGACTTCATGCAGTATATGACGCTACGGGATACATGATGTATTGGAAGGTCTATGGTGTAATGGAATGTATATGCCATATTGGAAATATGACAAAGGGACTGTAGGAAGGTATATGACTAGGGGAAGAAGGGAGGGGCAATAGTGATAAAAACTAGGCTAGCTATATATCATATGGTAGGAAAATAAACATATAAAAATATTGAGGTTAAAAACGTCTACCTCTACTTATACCCCCATCTCTACTTATACCTATATCTCTATGTCTACCTCTCTCAAGTCATAAGCATGTCATCCCATTAGATATAACTCAATTATCTATAATTCATATGATATAGACGAGTATGTCTTTTATTGGTTTGTTTTGAATTTATTTCTTACCTATTATATTTGGCTTAGCTATATTTTCCTGTTTTGTTATTCATATTCAATTCTGTTTTCCTTATTTACGACTTTATCTCATTCTTGCCCGCCCACAGGTTAGTCTACTCTTCTCTTAATTCGAAGAATAAAAAAGAAAAGGAATATGTATTACGATTCGTTCAAAGTTTTGCAGATTGCTTAGATATAAGGTGAAAATTAAAGTTAACTTGTGGTCTAGAACTAAATATGGATAAAGATATTGCTGATCTATATATTTTGCTACTAATACCAATTACGTTATTTTATATTTTTATCATTCCTCTGTTTGATTTTCTTTTCCTTCAAATCCTAATCCCGAATTCATGAGATCATGGATTGTATGATACTTTGAAGTTTCATTATTTTGGGTATGGGATATAGTGGAAGGTATATGATGTGATGGAATGTATGATATCATGGGATATATGATATTATGGAATGTATGATATCATGAAATATATGATATTATGGACGGTATAAGATAAATTGAATATATGATATAATGCCAGGTATATGATTTATTGGAATATATATGATGTAGTGAAGTATATGAAGTAATGGGACTTATGGTACTATTGAAGATAAATGAGATGAATATGATATTATAAATCGTATATGATGCGATAGAACGTATATGTAACTATGGAATATATGGTGTAATGGAGTATATGATACTATGGAAGGTATGATACAATATTATAAATTGTAATTCATGCAGTGCAGTATAAATAAAACATTGTATATGTGACATTTACATCCATGGCTATGATGATGCATGTATTCGTCCGGACGCCTGCCAGTACAGAGAGAGCTGCAGTCTGAGAAGAGTTGCGTGGTGCTGGAATCTGCCTTGGCGCCACCAGACTAACGTCACGTGCCAGACATGGACATCATGGCAAATGTTCTGCCATTTTATATTCGAATAATACTATCTGTTACAGGGTAAGTCCGTATATTAGCAGACAAGCACAAATATGTACATCGGTGGTGAACTATTACCCAAGAAGTACAAGGCCACTGGTCCCAGAGGAGAATCAAGCTGGAAAAATGAGGGAACAAGACTGAAAATGAAATTGTCGCTTGGGAATATCTCGAGCCATCTGCAACCAAGGGTGTCAGCCGCCTAGTCTCGTAAAACTGGCAAGGCACTTAAAACACGCACCCTTGTTCCTTGGTAGATTTATGCTAGGTGTGTGTGGAAAGATGAGAACAATTGCAGGTCATGTTGGCTGAAAGTATCGTGGAATCTTGTCGAATATAATCTACATCACGTTTTCCTTCTTCTATCGCCGGCGAAAAAAGAACGTGACTGTAGGCTTACCTACCGGCTTGTGCTTGTATTCATCAAACTAATGACTGATGTATTTCGTAATATAGTTGGGTAAGTCACGCATAGTCAATATTTTCCGGAAGAAATCACTTGGCCGGTCTCTGGCATAAGAGCAAATCATGCAAGCTTGAGTATGTTCGCATGTGTGATGATTAATTTCAAATTCTTGGGTTTCTATTCGGTCTTGGTCGCTTCACATGTCTTTGACACCTATAACATTAACAAACCGGATGAGATTCAAATACTTTTGAGGGCTTCCATCAAACAAAGAATTTTATGATACGGTGACCAAACTTAATTTAGTCAGCCTAAAACAACAAACACAAATTTTGATACAGGCTTGCTGGCCCTAATACTACCTTCAAGTACCCTGTGCAATGATCGTTCATGCGAAACACACATACTTTTTGTTTTGAAGTAGCGCGTGAAATGATATTGCGAATTACGGAGTTTCTCAATCTTTTGAATTCCGGATTAGTAGATGAAAATGGGGGTCTGAGTCTTTGCGACTAGGGAGTATGTCACAAGGAGAACTACCCAGAATTTTCAGTGATGGACGCAGAACACAAGAAATAGTGCATAATCACAAGACAAACATGCAGCAGATAGCATTTTTTTAGTGGGAATAAATAATCTAGGTAAATCATAGGATAAATTGAAATGATTAGATCTCCCATCACTTCTCGAACAAATCCATAATATGCAGCTGGTGAACAAATTTTCTAGATTTTCCAGCTAAACCCGTATCATTTCACCAAAGTGAATGCATGAGTATTTGACTATTTGGCTTAAAAAAAGATGTTTTTGAATTTGAGTGAAATTGGTTTGCGGTGCCCTTAAAAGAATAGCAACATCCAAAAGGGCTTCCTGGCTTCAGATCTATTTGGGCAGAAGCTCGCAGTTCTTTCGTCTATCGGATTTGAGCGATAAATTCAACCCAAGACTCATCTCTGTTCCTTTTTATTCACAACCCACAAAGAGAATTATTATTATTAAAGTAAACATATTGAAATTTAAGTAAAATAACTTAACTTATATGCTTAACAGGTAGCCCTGTATTATTCAAAATCATTATTAGCAATACAATTAGGCTCGAGGTACATTATTTGGCGCTACGTCTATCAAGATGGCTTATTGAAAGAGATGGCTTTCACCGAATAAAAGAATACACCTCCAAAAGCACGTGCTTTATTAGCCACCGTGAACGGGCTTTTATTTAGAATATTTGGCCTGCCTGCTGTTAATAAAAGTAAAGCTTAGAAGACTTCTACTCATATGCTTTATACTATTGATATTGAGTCGACACGGAGGCTCCGCCAGCTCAAAAAGGCACTAACTGTCTTTCATCAATTTGCCGTACATGCGTCTAGCAAAAAGTTGAAAGATGGTTAAAGATTAAATGGAGGTGTATAAGCGAACTGTTTGATAACTGATAGTCTCATCACAAAAATTCCAATTAGGATGGTACTCGTACAGGGCCAGAAATCATCATGAGCAGCTGACGACAATGATGCTCCGAGAACACTGGTAAGTTGAGGTTTACCCATACTACAATGTTTGGTGTTTTTAAACTTTGATGACTCAAGACGACCCTCCAAATCTCAGCAGCCCCAGCTGAACACACCCTTGAATTCAACAAAAGGCTGTATTTTCTTTCATTTTAAAGACAAAAACCCATGCTGAGTCTTTAACGAATTTGCGAGCATATACAGATCCGCTTTGAATAATCGGTTAGTTGGTTTCTGGATTGGCTTTTCTGGAACATATAGTGAAAATAAAGCCTCTAGAATTCCATCAAAACCCGTGGTCAAGAAGACATATGGCAGCGCCTCCTACACCAGCTTCTGCGTTGATTCTTCTCGGTCCCACTAGTCATATTGTGTGTGCCATGAAAATATTTTTTTATTCAACAGAATCTTTGATCATCTTTCGCAGTCGGATACTGGCCGCAACTTGGCTCCAAAATTGACTTTGAAGGGCCCCGACATTGGCTTCAAAACAGCTTCAATAATAGCTCCGAACACCCTCAGGCAATTGGAAAGGAGGCGGACAATTTACAATAAATTCACGCCAGTCTACTTGACCAGCTACCATACAGCGCATTCATGCCCCCATCTGTTTCAACGACCAGCCTTTTCCCGCAGGGTCCTGGATAGTCTTAAAACTAATACCCCGGAAAAATCAGGCAGACGACTCACAAGGTTTCCGCTCCCAATAAGCTAACTTAAGCCGGCTTATAATAATCTATGCTTTCTTGCCTTTTATTTATATTCTGTTGTACGTGACGGAACTTGCGTGCCCGCTTCCAGACCTATAGCATATGGGCGGGCTCTGGGCTATCAGAGCTTCGTCCCCTTTCTTCTTTTTCCTTTGGCTCCGTCCACTCATCGCTTCTTTATCTGCATCGCTCTGCCATATCTCCTCTCTCTGCCTCTATGATTCTCTCCTCAAAACAGACAGGTCTCAGGCCACGCCTCTCGGAACGCGGTCCAGCAACACAGCTTTCCCCGCACATCAACATGACACCACACAAAAACCGCGACGCAGCCCCTGGCCGCCCCGCCCGTCAGACCTACTCTTCGTCAGGCTTGTCCAAAACACCCGTGCTTTTGATCAAGGTGTCGACCGCGGCGCCGTCCCAGATCTTGCGCACCACGCCCGAGCCGTCGGGGCCCAAGCTCACCGTGGCAAACTCCAACTTGTCGCTGTTCAAGTTGCTGCTGTCCACGGTCTTGGAAAGCACGCTGATGGCCAACTCGCAGGCCTCCTTCAACGAGATCTCGTCGCGGTAGTCCTTTTTGAGCAACGTCTGTGCCGCCGCATTGTTGGCACCAATGGCCGTGGCCTTCCACCCGCTGTAGTTGCCGGACGGGTTGGACGTGAACAACTGGAACGCGTTTCGGTCGTCGTGGCCCGCGTATATGAAACTCACGCCAAACGGACGCAAGCCGCCGTGCTGCGTGTAGCCCTGCTTGATGTCACAAAGACTCTTGATGAGAAGCTCGCACGGGATCTCCTCGTTGTATGTCTTCAAATACCTCTGCGCCGTGACACGGGCGTTGTTGACCAAAATGGACGCGTCGGCCGTCATTCCTGCCACCGCACACATGGTCTGGTCGTTGAGATGGTACAATTTCTCCGCCGACCCGTCGTTGTCGAGCAATTTGGAGGTGACCTTTTTCTCGCAGGCCAACACCACGCCGTCTTGGGCCAAAATGCCGATCGCCGTGCCTGCATTGGCGATGGCCTCCTGCGCATACTCCACCTGGTAGAGCCTGCCCTCGGGCGAGAAAATCGTGGTTCTGGAGTCGTATCTTCGAGACATGGTGTGGGGTTCTGGGGAGTTGGGGAGATATGGAGGGCTGGTTCATGGTAGTAGTGGCGAGCGAGCGCCGGGCCGGTCACGTGCGCGGTCACATGCCCAGTCACGTGCGCGGTCACATGCCTAATCACGTGCACAAGAGTCACGTGAATATTGCCGGGCCCGCCGGGCCGGTTCCGGGTCCGGTTTGGTTTTGGTTTGTCTTGGTTTCTCGTGTTTTTGATTGAGCCTTCATATTGTTTTTGCCAGGCCTATATCCATATTGTATGCTGTTTTTGAGGTTCTTGAGAGGGGCCAAGTATGCGTGGGACGCGTCTATGCTTTACGCTCTCATGTATTTCTGGTATCGCTGGCGACATATGTCATGGAGCCACGCAAAATTTGGTGCTTCATATTTTCCCCAGCTACTGGCTCTATTAATAGACCAGCTGAAGAGGGCACCACGAAAATGTTAGAAATTGTCCACGCCAATTGACTGACCCAACAGATACGCAGCAGTATGCAGGACTGGTGGATGGCATTTGGCAGACCTGTAGTGACAAGGTGGAACAAGTAAACTCTGACTATTTCTGCAGATCTAGATCGCCGAAGGAAAAAAACTTATGGAAAATATACACCATGATAGCTGAAAAAAGTGACTCATAGGCTGTGTTGGCAACTCTGATGGGCTTTCGATTTCGCTACAACTAGATCTGACACAGAAATTAGCTACCCTCTACCAGGACAATCGAAAATCGAAATTATCACCTCGTGCTATCAGTTGATATACCCCTTATGTGTTTTGACAGACATGTTGCGGCGTCACTCGCAAGTGTGTTAATATTCCGTGAGCTGGGTGCCAGTATGGACTTTCAAAACCTGCACACACTGGTTATTTTCGGCTGCAATGAAATTGGCCCAAATAATGGATTAAAGCCAGGATTCTTCGGCTCGTTTTACCAGTAATTTCGAGGGGCAGTAGGACCAAACTCCAAAGGCGTTTTTTTCAGGTCCCTTACAGACGATACGTACCTGTCTCAGCCTGAGTCTTGCAACCCGCTCCTGCCTCAAGAAGCTCCAGTCTACGTTTTCAGATTATTCGACATCCTACGAACATCACATTTGTGCCTATTGAGCGAATTTACGTCAAGAACTAGCCAAAAAAAAACATATACGTCTATAGAGACCATTCGGGCTCTTGACAAAAGAAAGGCAGACATCTCACGATCGAGATGCCTAGAATTTGGTAGTTGTCACTTGCAGTCAAGATGTTGAAAGGTTTTAGATACCAGACACGATTCAAAATAGCGGAGCTCATGACAAATAGACTGACGCATATATCAAGGTCGCACAGTAATTAGGTCTAAGGGCAGTGCTCCACATATTCCAGCAATGGAAGACAACCACGGAATCTATACTACTTTCACGCACATCGCCAGCAAGTTACTCAAAGTTTCAAAATTTAGCACCCCCAGCACACTTAGACAGTTGCTACAGGCACATAAAAATCTCCATCAGTGCCCAACCGGAGGTCTCTCGTCACACCATACCACTTATGCTGCCTGCTCGTAATATTTTGCGTATTGGTCATATCATCTCATATTTTGAATCGTTCTCCAAAGCTATTACACGAGGCAGCATCAGGAGAACCAAAGCCTGGTGCTATACTAAAAGAGGATGCCAATTCTTGCTTCAACCCCCACCAGGGTTTTCCCTAATACTTGGAAAACTATCCGAATCCTTCAGACGAAAAACACAGCGCAGCATACTTAACTTAGATCTCCTACTTCTCTCGAACTTTTTCGGGCCATTATCGATTTTTAAAGGTCTCCTACAAAGACACTAACTCGGGATTCAGAAGATAAACCCACGTTCACACCTTTTGCGTCTTCACAGATCGTTCCCTCAGAGCGAGAGCTTCAGCATCAAATTCTCTACTTTTTGATCTTTCATTTCTACAAACAAGCCAACCCCGCTGCATCGACGAAACAATGCCGTATACCAGATCTCCACACTCATCCAGAAATTAGCACCGCGACTCAAGCACAGCGCGCACGTGACCTCTCCATCCACCAACAACTACCTAGATCGGACCTTGCCCTGGAGCCACCGTCTGAAGGATGGTGTTCATATCCTCTTTGAACGTGCCTCTTGGCTACGAGACGCCGCTGTTTCCCGGGCTCTACTGGGCGCTTTCGGGGGCCCCGGCCAAATATCTCTACTACCCGCATGACATCTGGGTTTTCACCATCTACTGGGCCTTGATATTCTTTTTGGCCGCGTACATTATTGTTGGATGTGGATGTGCTGCAAGCATGGCACTTCGTAGGTCTCGCATGCCCAAGCTGGTGGTGAGAACAGGGGTTTTTGCAGGCTTAGAGCCACTCTTGGTGGCGGCTTTGTACGCCCTTATGGGCGCGGTGCAAGGCGCCATTGCAGGCACCATTATCGGCGTGATCTTGGCCATTCTCTACAGAGCGGGCTCTTTGACCATGAATGTTTGGGTGCCCTTTTGCTGGGGGCTTGCAGCAATTCTATACCACATTTCCTCCAGCTACAGTACAAGTCTGTTGTTGTTATGAGCGGAGCCTCCCGATTTCCCCGTTCTCAACTGCGTTTCCCGCTGTGGAAGAGTCCAGATGAGCTGAAACCTAGAGGCAGGCCTCTCGGCAGGCGATGGCATTGGGGCCGTTGTCTGAGCTTTTGAGCCCCGGTCTCTTCCATTGCTGATCTTATGCGTTCGGCCGCATGGTCAGAGATTCAGTGTGATGATTTGTGATATCCGATTCAGAACCTCTTTGAGTGCCGGAGTGTGCTTGATCTATACTTCGCCGACTCTGCCAGCACGAAATTGAGCCTTTCCTACGCCTGCTTTCGTTCGGTCCAGAATATTTAGATTTGGGATTCTTTTCTTTTCTTTTTTAACCTTCCTTTTTACCAACCTTTGAACAGACGTTCAGGCCGTGAGATGTCTTCGTCTCGGCGCTTTTGATAAGGGGCCTGGGTCTGCTTGAACACATAAATTCGCCCCTAGAAAGGCTCACGGGCAGATCTGGGAATACGGCGAGAAAAAAAAAAAACAATCAGAAAAACGAAAACCAAGTTCAAAGCCGCTACTTGCTGGTTTGTGTGTGTGCCCATGTAGTATGTGCCTCTGTAATATGTGCCTATATAATATGTGCCTATATAGTATGTGCCCGTATAGTATGGAAACTCAATTAACGCGAGCGTGTTTTATGCATTCCGGCCAACTGAAATCACTAGGACCTCACCGCGATAAGCAGGATTTCTGGCCAGGTCTTTCTTCCAGAAATTGATAGAAGGTAACGAATAGTATCGCCCCACTTTTACCCCTTAACTTATCATATCAACTGCAACGGTAGTGTCACCTCACACTGACTGGCAGGTGCACCTCACGGCACCATGAAAAACACCCATGACTTGACCCCACATTTGGCGTTCGTGGAATTCCATCCTCTTGTCCACAGATTCAAGAATTCCACAGAGCAGGGCCACAGGGCTGACTTGGCTCTTTCTTGTCTAAAATTAATGGACCGTTTCAAGACGATACACCCAATCCATGCTGAGCTTTGTTTGGCCCTTCGTGCTCAGAACCATTCGATGGCTGATAAATATGGAGATGCTTGGGCCTCCAATATAGAAAGTGCGGGCCAGCAAGAGCTTTTTATGGGCGATGAGTATATAGGTCAAGCCGAAAAGCCGGCTTTCTTCGAGAAATTCGTGCCTCAGTTCCAGAAACTTCTCATCGGCTGTGACTTCGCCAACCTCCAGAATCTTCTCAACAAAGTGAGTCTTCTGGTCCACTTCATGAATCAATGCTCTGATTTGGCACTGTTCACCGAAAACAGACATTTTGAGTTTCTTTTCTATCTGATCGTGGCCGTTCTCTATGGCCTGCTTTGGTTTTCCCTGCTTGCGAAACAAGACGGGCTCGTGCAGCAAAATGAGGAGACGTCGCCTTCTTTAACATGGGCCCAGATCTCACGGAAGTGTGAAAGCTACAACAAAAGCCACGAGCATTTTTTAGATGACTTGGACGATAAACATCCGGAGGTGATAGAAAAGTTGCACTCTGAATTCACGTTTTGTACTCTTGTTAGATGGTACTGTGCATTTGCCAAATTCAAGGAACACAGACTCACTGAATTCTGCGAGGATTTCGAGCTCCTTCAGAATGACATGAGCGTGCTCGAGACTATCAAACTCCAATCGGAGGCATTGATTTGTTACGGCATCTCCAGCATTGCAGCCAAGCCCTTCAAAGAGTTGGACTTTCAGCTGAATGAGCAGGTGTTAGAACTCTTCACTTCCAACACTTTGGTTGAAGCTAGTCTTTATGAGGTTATGAAAAATCTATCGATGGCGAAATTTACGAAAGCCAAGGATTTGTGGGAGCCGCAGCTTTTGAATCGGTTGGACTCCTGGGTCTCATATGCATTGCCGGGGAAAACGAAAGGCACGTTTTGGGAGTTTCTACGGTCGGTCATCGATTTGAAAACATTTTTGTTGATTTTGTCGGTCTCTGAATGCATTCCGAGAGCGAAGATGCTAGCTAAGTTGGGGTATCAAAACGCGTCCGAAATAACGAGGAATTCCGTTTCAAACATTTTGGTGATGCTGATGTCAGTACTTGGTTTGGGTGAGGCCCACATTTTCTTCCATCAAGGCGAGGATGCCTTCTATAATCTTCCGCTTGATGATAAAACACGGGAGATGGATTTGCAGGACAAACTCGAGGACCTTGACCACGCTGCTAATACCGAGGCTGCTGCTGCACACATGAAGACACTTATGATTCAGAAATATTTTGCATGAAGTGAATGATTCTAAGCACAATCCGTCACCTTTTTTTTTTTGTGCTTCAAGTGAAAGCTTGTGGATTATTTCCGTTATTTTCAAGCGCGCCAGCATCGGGTTAAATTTCACATCAGCGAGATCAAGGTCGGTTGGTTCGCCAGACATGAGCTGTGAAATTAGGTAGCATGAGAACATGATCAAGAAGACGCCACAGTCATCGAAATTTTCTTGCTGGTCGCACTGCTTGTTGACAATGGTGATCTTCTCGTTTGGCTTGAAGAGCGCCTTTTGTAATCTGGATGCCAATTTGCGGAGAAGCTTATCATCATTCTCGCCGTCGAATCCCATAGAGTCGTACACGAAGAGTTTTCTTGCTGGAATACTAAGTACACAAAGGGCCCAATGGTCGCCGTTGTTAACATCCTCTAAATCCACGTAGTCGTCCGTGTCTATGAAGTTGAATGGAAAAAACACCATCTTCAGCTTAGCCAAATCCTTCATGGGGAGGATTCCCTGAAGATCCTCCTCTACAGGGAAATGCAAGAAAAGCTGGGTGAGTGCTGGAAAAATAAGGTGGATGTGGAATCCAAAATCTTCACCCTTTAAGAAATATTTGATGATCATCTCATACACTAACGAGATGTTGTTATCGTTGAGCCACTGCCCGGGCATGAGATAACTGACGTCCGACTTGTATAGATCCACCAGACCAAATTGGAATAACATTGTGTCTTCTTCTCCTTTGGTGGTCCTTGTTATTTGTGAGTATAGATCAGTTATGCGCTTCTTTGCAAGGTACGGGTTGAAATCCTCCATGTCTGAAGACGAAGACGACGTGAGCCCCGCACGTGCCAATTTATCATGCGCAACGTGAGCTATGTGCAAGGCTTTCCTCTGTATTTTGGCTTCCTTTCTTTCCTTTCGAGCTTCCTTCCCTTTCTTCCTTGGTTGGCCGGTTCCCTCATCTGGCGGCGAAGGTGAGATCTCGATCTCGATTTCAGGTAGAACACTTGACCAGTCGAATTGATCAAGTCCATCAGAATGCACGGGTTGTTGTTCTTTATGAGCTTCTGGGCTAAAGCATAGCCCCTTGTACGGATTGAGTACGTACAGCATGCAAGCGGCAACGTTCAAGTGCCTGACGCTCTCGGGCAGCCGGCATTTTGCAGATGCATTGCAACGCGCAGCAAAATAGGTGCACACTCGGCAGAATGTCGAGGTGCATGCACGAAGCGCATCCGGCCGCTTCCTGAGACGGGTTTTTGTTACTCGACGATCAGAAACACATAATATGTATAGGATCCGATGGCCCCTTCTACGTCGCTACAAATCGAATTTGGCGACGCGGCCGCCGCTTGCTGTCCCCTACAAAACGGGACAACCCATGCATGAAACTAGACGGCATCTTATTCCGCAGCCGGGGCAGCTTACTCCCGGCATATCCGCGTTGGAGTATTACAATAGAAGACTCGTATTGGCCCAGGAATTGCCTGCAAAATCAGCTGCGATTTTGGTGGGGAACCAGGTACAGCATAGCTCCGGTAGTGTTTTTTATGAGTTCCAGCAGGACAACGATCTTTTCTATTTGACTGGTTGGCTCAGCCCGGATTCCGTGGTGGTTCTAGAGAAGGTATCAGACAAGGGAACCGACGAGGACGTTGTTTTGCATATGTTCGTGCCCCCCAAAAACGCAGCTGCCGATCTTTGGGAGGGCGATAAGAACGGCCTTGAAGGGGCGTACGATTACTTCAATGCGGACGAAGTTCAAGATGTGAACAAAGTGGAGTCGAGCCTCCGCGACATCATCAAGAGAAATGAGTTCATTTACTACGACAACAAGGGCAAAGGCTCTGCTGGGGGATTGTCCGCAAAATTCTCTCTGTTTTTCAATTTGGGCTCGAGCCCAAGACATTCGTCCATCAAAACTCTTCTTGATTCCTCCAACAAAGTCGTGCGGCCCTTGCAACCAATCTTGGCACAGCACCGGCTGGTGAAGTCCGAGGCCGAAGTCCGAGTGATGCACAAGGCAGGGCAGATTTCCGGAAGAGCCATCAACACGGCCATTGCCAAAGTGGGTTCTGATTCTGCGTTCTCTACCGAGAAAACATTGGCCAAATACCTAGAGTATGCCTTTGTGAGAGGAGGCTGCGATCTCCAGGCGTATATTCCCGTTGTTGCCAGTGGCGAAAATGCCTTGACGCTTCATTATACGCGCAACGACGACTTGCTTTATCGGGACGAGACGGTGTTTGTCGACGCTGGAGGAAAGTTGGGTGGATATTGTGCAGACATATCGAGAGCATGGCCTAATTCGCCCAGTGGATTTTCGGACCCGCAGAAAGACATCTACAACGTGGTGCTTTCCGCCAACAAGGCGTGCATTGATCAGTGCCACGAAGACAACGGCCAGTCGCTCCAAAGTCTCCACGAACTAGCCGTCACTACGATGGTTCAAGGCTTGAGAGACTTGCCAGGCATGGCCAGCGTCACCCGGACAGACGTGTCTCGGGACTTGTTCCCCCACTACATCGGCCATCATTTGGGTCTTGATTTGCATGATGTGCCCAGCGTATCACGCATGACTCGCTTGGTGAAGGGCAATGTCGTGACCATCGAGCCTGGCTTGTATATCCCGCAAAACGACAAGTGGCCCAAGCATTACCAGGGCATTGGCGTGCGTGTGGAAGATGACATTGCTGTGGGCAAAAGCAGCAGCGACACCCGCAATTTGACCAGTGTGTGCGTGAAGGAAGTTGACGATATTGAGGCGTTGATTCGCCGGGGGGAGGTCACCACGCCGCATGCGTACGACGAGGCTGTGGACCTAGAGTTTTAGTGGACGGTGTGGCCAGGGAGTTTGGACGGCGTTATATTGATGAAGGTGTTGGAAGATGTGGATTGAAATAGCGCACTTGGAATGGATACAACGTCCAATGTAAATAGCATAGACCGAGTCGCTCAAAAAGCCATTCATACACCACCAGCGGACGAGTGCTAATAGTGGTAGATGTCACTGAGTTGCCAGGCCGCTGATTATAAAGTCTGGTTCACACCTGCTCATCTAAACAGTAAAGCATGGTCAATGGGGCATACTGGATTTTCTGTTGAAAGCTCATGTACCAATGTCAACTCACTAGCAATATTCGAGCATGTACACGGGGATTCTCGCCCATCGGCACTTTGAGAAAAGCCTTCAATAATATAGCTTGACCGTAAACGATGCTGCACATTCTTGGAAGCTAACCCAATGTCTTCGTCAAGGAGGCAAGCAATCACTGAGATTTTTCGAGGCGAAGCATTGGGGGATGTAAGTACTTTGTTAGTCAGGTATCTTTGAGGTGGGGCTGTTGGATATCAATCTAACAGAAGAAGTTCAATCACACCAGCTTTAAATGCGTCCTATTTTCATAAATTCGGACCAGAAATGAGAATGCCAGTCTCATTTTTTGTGTGGACAGCCGTGTCTTGAGTATTATTTTCTTGAACTGTTCCCTATTCTGACACTTTGAGCCAGATAAAATCAACGCTAGCCTAGCCAACGACAAAACAAAGGAAGAAGAACGTTCCTGGAATCAAAATCTACACTAACCATGGAAAACAAAACATAGCACGAGCTGCCGGTCCCAGTGCCGTTCATAAAAAAGAAGAAACACTATTTATGATTTATTCATGGATTTCTTTTTTTTTGTAGATTCATCTGATTAAAGGGGAAAAACTATATGACTAATATATAGAAAAAAACTTTTAAACAGCTCCCAGCTACGTACCAAGTGTCTTAGCTCGGCCCGTCCCCTTCCGTTAGTCACAGCCTGGACGGCCATCTTCGCCCGTATCTGTTTACATATTGGATATTACGTCATCGACTCCTAGGATAGGTCTCCTTTAGTAGTCGCCTCAACTAAGATGGCTGTAGCGGACTTAAGGAGCCAACTTCCTGAGACTCACCACGCCTTCTAGTGTATACCTTGAAAATCGTGGTGACGAACCAATTTAATTTAGTTAAGTTCTCCAAAGGTTGTTGGCCGGCTTCAGTTTGTATGGGTGAGGAGGAGCCTTATAATGTATACCTTGAAAATTGTGGTGCCGAACCAAATCAAATTTACAAAGTTCACCAATGAGTCTATCGGAGCCAATATCTCATTTAAACTTACAATTTAGGGCCTCCAACTAATTGGAACATTGGTGAATGCTTTTGAAAACATTATTTCCAAAGAAAGAATGTTTTAGGGCCTTTCAGTTCTTAGTATAAATATAATCATAAAGCTTATACTTTTTGCCTAAGTCAATCTATAATGCGCATTGTTTTATTCAGACACTAGCGGGCACGTGGTCTAGTGGTATGATTCTCGCTTAGGGTGCGGGCGGTCCTGGGTTCGATTCCCAGCTTGCCCCAGCTAGTTTTTTTAAGTAACTCACCAATTGTTTTCTTTTTATCCATCTGAGTCGGCAGAACGTTTGCTATTTGACATAAAGAATAGAGCCTCAGCTACTACAAAGGAAGAACAGATACATTTGAAATTAGGAAATTTGAAGAGTCTATGAAGGCCTGGTGACCCCTTGTTGCATCTTCAGTCCCCTTTAAGATGTGATACATAAGCAACAAACATGATGTTTGGAAGAAAAAAAACACACTCGAGATCACCCTACAGTCCAGAGTCAATTCTCATCAGAAAGCAATTCATAATCGGGTATAGGTAAGGACTTTCAGTCCCAAAAATCGGGGTATTAATTGCAAGAAGAATAAAACTTCTGCCAGCGATGTG
>NW_017387737.1:92314-137939 GCF_001664035.1 Metschnikowia bicuspidata var. bicuspidata NRRL YB-4993 | reverse complement strand
GTCCCCTTCCGTTAGTCACGGTCTGGACGGTCATCATGGCACGTATCTGTTTACGTATTGGATATTACGTCATCGGCTCCTAGGATAGGTCTCCTTTAGTAGTCGCTTCAACTCAGATGGCTGTAGCGGACTTAAGGAGCCCACTTACTGCGACTCGCCACGCCTTCTGGTGTAGACCTTGAAGATCGTGGTGACGAACCAATTTCATTTTGTTACGTTCTCCAATTTTTTTTTTTTTGGTAGATTCATCTGAAGGACAAACAGGATCTTCGGAACTTTAAACTTCTTTTGGATGCAACTGGCATGTTTAAGTCACAAAGAAAGTTGAGAACATGTATCTTTCGACCTAATATGCGCATCTAAAATTCTGCTTGTGACGCACTATTATATATTAAACCCAGACATAAGTTATCTCGGTTGCGGCCATACCATGCAGGAAGCACTGTTTCCCGTCCGATCAACGTTAGTAAAGCTGCATAGGGCCACACTGAGTAGTGTAGTGGGAGACCATATGCGAAATTGTGGTGCTGCAATCTTTTTGCCATCTCAAGAAACCTACAGGTGACAACATCAATTACAGATGGTCACATATGAAAAAGAAACAAGCGTGCCACATACTTTTCCTTGTTTGGTTAAGCCCCAATATAGCTCATAGTCTTCAGGAGGGCAAGGTTTTCAACCACTAAACGCGGTACCCAAAGGAATCACCAAAATGCTAAGGGACAATTTCGGGTTAGCACTCCTCTGTATTGATTTCTTTGGATAACAAAAGAGTCACATCTGTCTACTTATCTGATGATGTAATTGTGACGAGAAAGTCACGGAAACTAGGAAGAATTTGACATGAAATCAAACGAAACCCATACCAGAAGTGCAAACATCCCAATATGCGCTTATAAGGAATATCAGTATTAAGCTAATAATAGGCGCTTTGCAATATTCTAAAAGATTTAGGGTGTTATACTAAACAGCGTTTTGCTTGTCTGATACATGGGCCTCAGAAGAAGAAATATTACATGGATGTGCAGAACGACAAAGAATAAAGATCTCCTTCATGAGGCATGGCTGACTGGGAATATACTGATTTCGTTTTTTTCAGACTGAGACCACGGGCACGTTCTTACTGAAAAAAAAAATCGAGTTTACCAGTGTGATTGACTAGTTAGCGACTACTGTAGAAAGCTTATTCTAGGAATCGATAACATAAAATTCAATACGTACGTATACAGACACGGGCCAGGAGGACCATCCAAGCCGTAATTACCGGAAGGGGCGAATTTCTACACTTGGTACGGATCTCCGAGCTGTTTAAAGTTTTTTTTATTTATATCATCACATGACTTTGCTCTCTTAATTTGATGCATCTACCAAAGAGAAAGAATGATTTATAGAACGCACCGAGGTCAGACACCGGTCTTTTTCGTCAGCCCCAAGCAATCGAGAGCGATTCTTTCGGCCAGCTATCAGTCTCTTTGGCTAGTCAACATATGACGGTTCCAACTTCTGGCCAAGTGTGAGACTGTTGTTCGAACGCGAGGCAAGCATGTCGATGATGAGCTGCCATGAAGTCGTGCATAATCAACATGCTGGAATCTACTCCAGTCGAATAAGTAGAAGCACCACTGGTAGCGTATGTGCTTTGTGCAAATGACACTATCGGAATCTTTCAAACTGATCACGGTCTTCTAGGACCATGGCGGGAGGTCACGCAGCAAACACTTGGGCTCTGCAGACCCATCTCATTTGTTTCATTAGAGCTGGTCGAAATAGACTCGTGTGGAATCCTATCGCGGCCTTGGCAATGCAGTCACAGGACTTATCAACATGCTCATAGACAGAACCGCTCCAGGAATAGACAGCAACGTCGGAAAGTGCCACATCTTTCCAGTGCAGCCGCTCAAATGCAAAGTCCATTCTGTTGTGAGGCAGCGGCTGGCCATGTCCATCCCAAAACATGGGCTTCCAGCAAACAGGCGCCACTCCAGAAGCCACGAAATTGTCAAGCAGAGACCCTCGGCGTTCAAGTATAATGTATTCGTAAGTCGTCTATTCACAAGATAAAGAAGCCGCACGCGGCAGGGCAGTACGTCGGCCGCCCTAGCGGTTGACATTTAACAACAAGCTGTTGTTCTTGCCGTCGTCGCCGGCACCGCCCGAGGGCAAGTAGGACACGTTGGGCGACCCGGCCAAAGTCGCGGCAATGTCCTTGGAGGCCTCCAAGCGCCTGATCATCAACAAGCCGTCGCCGGCTTTCGCCAAGGCCTTCGACACGGTTTCGGCGGCCTCGGCCTCTCCCTCGGCACGGATCACAGACGCCTTTCTCTCCTGCTCCGCACGGTCCACCAAGAAGCGGGCTCTCTCGGCGTCCTGTTGTGCAATCTGCTTCTGCTCCACGGCCTTGGTGAACTCCTTGCCGAAAGTCATGTGCGTGATGGACACGTCCTCCAAGCGGATGTTGAACTCGTTGGCTCTCCTCGAGAGTTCCTGGCGGATCCGCGCCGACACGACCTCTCTTTGTGTGATAAGCTCGGCGGCGTCGAACTGCGCCACAATGCTCTTCAAGATCTCGTTTCCGATGGCGGGCAACACGCGCTCGTCGTAGTCCAAGCCAAGCGTCTGGTAGATCTTCGGCAAGTTCATCACGTCCGGCCGGTGCAAGACACGCAAAGTCAACGACACGTTCTGCAAGTCCTTGGACCCGGTGGTGGTGGCAATGGTCTTTGGTTTTGTGCGCACGTCGTAGATGATGGGTTTTTGCAACCAGGGGATGACAAAGTGCGTGCCCTCGCCAATCACGCCGGGCTGCACTCCGTTCAACCGGTCAAAAATGACTGCTCTTTTGCCGCCCTCTACGTCGTAGAGCGCCAGCTGCGCAAGTGTGATTGCCAATCCGGCAGGAACGGCAATACGCGAAATGACGTCTGCGATTTTGAAAGGCATGGTTCTGAGATGCTCCGATATAAGGCGCTGGGAGGTTTTAGGGGGGTGGGGGTTTTTTGGTGAACCTGGAGAAGGAGTATGTCGATTTTCGCTGTCAGAGGGCAACTGAGTGTTTTTGCGTGGTGCACGGGTGCGCGCGCGCGAGAATCTCCTGGTGTATCAGCTCTCAATTTCACCAAAGGTTTCTGGTGGCAACGATGTGATTTCGTCTTTTGTTTTCGATGTTCTGTTCTATTGCATTCTCCTAGTGCTCTGTCCTGGTGCTCTTTCCTAGTGCTCTGTCCTGGTGTTTTGTTTGCAGTGGTCGGAACTACTTATCCAGGTTCTGATGTCGCTCTCAGAACTTTCAATACAAGGTTCTCGTCATGCTATTAAGGTCCGTTAAGTATTTCTCACTAAGGGCTTAGTGTATACGTTAAACATAAGATACGCTAGAGGCCAAGAGGCCTCTGGAATGTAGAAACTTTTTGTAGGAGTGGGTCTACTAAACTAGCTAGCTTTTTCACGTGGCATTACAGCGTTCTTGGTTCACTGTTGTATTGTCACTGTGCTACTTTCATGGGTTTATTTTCATTGAATATAGACGATACGGAACTTGAGGAAGGAACAGCTGAAGAGAAATATATTAAAGATCAGCGGGGTCGGAATGACCCTAGTATTGATTATGACCTAAATTGTGAGTCAGACAAGAAGGATTATAGTGATTTATGAATTTCAATGAAACCTTCTAATGAAGAGAAAAGCCTATTAAACGCAACCTATACGCAGAACTAAGCCAGACTTATTTGTAGAAGTTAGTAAAAGAATGAAAAAGTATGTCAGTGAAATGGTGTATATTATAACCTAAATCAACTATTTTCTGACTCTTACTTACTAATAGCTTGTTATGAGAATTTCCCCGACTTTGCTCTACTCCACTTTTCTACTGCCATTGTTCTGTTTTCATTGCTCTAATTACACTGTTCTACTGTCACTGGTCTACTGTCACAGGTCTACTGCACTACCTTCTGTCTTGTCTACTGTCTATTCCACTGCCACTGTTATACTGTTATTCTTTCACTTTCACCGCTTTACCGTCGATATTCCAATTTAATGATCAGACCTCATTATTTGGGACAAATTGATTGAAACCCTCCAATTGCAAATCTTGTACTCTGATTGTTCTTGGGTTCTGTCAAGCGTATAGATTGGCAGACACTACTTGAGAGTCAAAAGTTTTGTACAAATGCAAAATTTCCTCCCGGCTTTCCATCATTTTCACATTTTCCGTTAGTCAAGTCATATCCGGAAACACAGTAAGATTGCGCCTTGTGGTATACCTGTTTGAACTTATAATTGACATTCCCGGCCGCAACCACTCCCATGGCCTGTGTTGTCAGGAGCGAGCCTGTTCATTTATAGGATTCTATGAAAGAGATTCAGAACTCTCTTTGGCGGCCGTCCTTTAACTGACGGGAGTATCTTGGCATGTTTCGGAGACATTACTTTAAATCGCCAGTCTCTCTTCAAAAATAACTACGGTACCTTTTGAATTCATACCTTGGTTTAAGCTCATACTTTTATGAAAGATGTGATACATATATTCACCCTCAGATAGTGCCAACACACATGATCACGATCTAGAACGTTGCTGCGTAGGTTTCTTGAACCTCCAAACTAGTCTTGGTTCAAACCAATACTTCCTTGACAAAATTTCAAGAACCTTTGGTTTTATTTCTCTGCACTCGCCAACACAAGTATAGGACATTCTGCAACGTTTCAAACATCACAAAAATAGACAAGTCAATAATGGCACAAACCCTTCATTTGCTTTTCAGGCCATGATACACCTACAATCTGTGGTTAACAAATGCTTTTTTCAACAATTTGTCTTGAACATGGTGGTTTTTTTTACACAATGCACTTAACATAAAGCTTCTGAATACACGGTGTAGTTCGAAACTAGGACTTTAGTTTCCCTGAAAGAGACGTCAAGGTTTACTGCAGAATTACCCTTTGACATCCTGTGTAGCGGATGCTGGCTACCACAAATTATCAGCAGACACTGGCTTTTATAAATCAAACGATAAAATTATGTTTAGCCACAAATTGGGCTTGATGTTGCTTTGTCATTTTATATATCCAAATCGAACCATGGGCTCAAGCGCCTCGCGAGCAATCTTTCGTCAATCAGGATCCACCGAAATTAACCTGTCTTAAAGACCAATTAGTATTAAAGAATGTAAAGGTACAAAATCAAATCAAGTTTGGGGTATTTCGATAGCCCTTTTCCCGATCAGTCAAAGTTGGTACATATCTCGAGCATGACGAGGACCGGACTATCATCTCCAAAATCGGAGAGAATAGAAATGCTTAATCCCGCTAAACTACGAACTTTACTGGTTTATGCATGCATTGTATAAGAACGATGTCCTTAGAAGAGCGACGCGGAGAGCAGGACATATTGATATTTCGCAAAGCAAGGATTCATAACATAGTGGCTGATTAAGGCCATTGCTGTTCAGCTGCCCTGGCTATTGTCAAAAGCATCATTGGGTCGGGACAGACGAAGCCCAGTGGAGCCGAGAACTCCAATATTGACATCCAGTACAAAGGGTCTTTCAACACTATGTGTCAGCATTGATTTCCAGGACTAGTCAGGATAAAGCATCATGGGACTGGTCTTTCCATGCCACTCCATACACAGTGATATGCCATCCAAGTCCACCGGAGTCACCCAGAGCTCCGCTCTTTGTTTCAGTGCTCCTCAAACTTGGAACACGCCCTCCCGCTCAGCCACAAAAAGCCCGCATTCAAATCCGCCTCCCCGTAGGCGTCTGTGGTAATATACAAATCCGGCCAGTTCGGCCAGCCGGATTACTCAATGAAGTACACCAAGGTCCAGGCAGCACCCGCAGCCACAGAGCCAATGGCCACCATCTGGAGGCCTTCATACACCTTCTTTTTCGTGCCACAGTCGTCTCCCAACGACACAGACGTTTTGACGTAACCGAAAATAAACAACGTCACGATCATGACAATGACAGATACAATGAGCCCCGTGCGCACAACATCGCAGAAGAAATAGGGGAGCAACGGAATGAAGCCGCCAATGAAGTAACCACTGCCAATGGTGAGGGCAGATGTGAACTCACGGCCCTCGGCCGGCTCCTCAAGGCCCTTGCCGAAACGAATGACAAAGTCAATGAGGTTTTTGGGCGTGTGGCCCATGTCCTTCAAAAAGGACGCGATCGTCTGCTCAGACGCGCCGAGCTCAAACATGATCTCCGCAGCCTCCTGGTTGATGGACTCGGGCTTCTTGAAAAACTGCAACTTCTCTTTCTTGACCTCGCTGTGGTAGTAGTCCAACTCGCTCTTGGCGGCCAAATAGCCGCCCAAGCCCATGGAAATGGCGCCGGAGACCAACTCGGCCATTCCTCCGGTGATGACTAATTTGGACGAGCCGAGAGAAGACAATCCGGCAGTCAATGCAAAGGGCACGGTCAAGCCGTCGGAAAGCCCGATGATGATGTCGCTCATGACCCTGGGATCAAACGAGTTGAGAAACCCGGAGCCCTCATTTTCATCTTCGGAATCGCTGTTGATGTTCTTCGCTGCCAGTACTATAGCCTCTTCTGCAGCGGCGTTCTGGGCACGGTCATTTCCGCCGGCTGCACCGTAGGGCGTCCTGTTTTCGTCGAGCAATCTCTCGGCATGGCGCAAGTCGTCGTCGGACTTATCGGCCTTGGTCAAGAGCAGCGCAACCACGTTTTTGACTTGCACTAACATAGTGGTTTAGGTGATGATGTGAGGTTTCCCGTCTGGACGAGAGATGTATGGGTTTTCAATCTTCAGTTACTTGGAAGACCGGGTGGATGTGCAAAGCCGAGATTTTAGATAGATCAGGCTGACTTCTTGCCGGCACGTTCGAGAGGAAAAAGGTGGTTCAAAATCCTCGATGGGTGCAATTGTCACCGTGATGATAACGCGAAAATAGCAACGAAAAAATCAGTACTGAGGATTCCGCAAGTGACGAGTGAACTTGTACAAATGTTGGGCAGGAGTGATCAGCGCTTCCGTGAAAAGCAGATTCCAGTAGCGTGGTTCGGATGGATAAAGAAGGGGAATTAATGCCTACTATGGTCTTCCAGAGGAATCTGCGTGGTTTTATCAGACCCGTATTTATCAGCTTGTTCGTTCTGGACTGCGTCTCCGCGCTTACATAAACCTGCACGCACGCTGCGTGCTTACAATACGCGGGCTGCTCATTGGCCGGCCGGCGCGGAGTTTGTCTACGCAGCCGTGGTTCTGCATCAAGCGCCGTGCTGCTGACGGCTTGCCATGCACTGATTGGCGCATTTCCCACGCGGCTCCACGCACTCTATCTGCTAGAGATGCTTTTCAGACGCGGTTTTAGAGTATGTTTTACTCAGCGGCTTGAGTTGACCCCTCACATGTGGCCTGGATGGAAATCTGCGCCATGGGGTTTAGAATTCGACAACGGATGCAAGCTGATTTATCAAAACGAGAACAAAATCGGTCTTTCAATGCATATTATTACGGTAGAATTGAATGGCCGTCTATAAGAATATACATCAAATGTGGGAACACGTCTGGCCGCTTCTTCGAGCTGTACTCCTTGCGATTATCAAAGCGCGATTGACACCACGCTTTTTGCCCCAGTTGCCTGTTTGGGACTGGAGGCTGTGCAGAATGAGCTTTAACCTTCTATTAGATTGACTCCTTGTGCAGATGAGTGTCAAATTTGACTCTCGTGACATAATGCCGATTTCCCTAAGTTTCTTCTTTTTGATGTTTTGGAAGCCGTACAGTGTCTCGCATTTTGCTGATAATGGTCAAACATTCTACTTCTGCAACAGATCAAGAAGTTTTCACTAACGCGAAGTATGCTTCTACAAATGACTCTCCCGTTCGTAATCATCACAATTTCTGCTTCTGCTGGTACTGGAGAATCTGCTGCACGACTTCCTCGATACACGTGCTCAACGGAGTAAATTCAAATCCCAACAATTTACGTGTAGCGTCGTTGTTGGTTCTTGCCAAGGCCAAGATATCCATGGGTCCCGTTCCCGGCTTTCCGACAGGAACCCTGTCTCGCAAGCTCCGGAACTTTTCGTGAATCACGTCGAGCATCATTTGGACGGAAAATTGGCCGTTGCTCATGTAGAGACGTTTCCCAACCGTAGCTTCTTGTTCAAAGGCCGCCAAATGTGCCCGGGCCACATCGCGCACATCAATAAACCCAGCCTTATCGTTGCTAAATGAGCCATGAGGCCCGGTTTTGAGGAGTGCATTAATCACTTCGTTCGACATGTTGAGTTTTTCCGCAACTTCATTGTCGTATGCCTGGGGCCCGAAAACATACACCGGGTTCACCGTCGATAAGGGAGGGAACCCAGGCTGTGCAGCAAACTCCCAGGCAATTTTCTCGGCAAACGCCTTGGACCCATAGTAAGCATTCACGGGGTCTCTCTCTGCTTCTTCGAGCGACATGTTATTCCAGCATGACTCGTCAAAAAAGAGCTCTGGATTTTGCTCGTCGTCAGGCGAGTATATCGCAGCATCACTGGATGTGACCACCACGCGTCTGATCTTACTTCTCCCTGCTTTTGCAGTCTTTGCTATCGTAGACATTATGTTCTTAGTACCCTCCATGGCAGGTATAATCAAGTCATTTTTAGGGTTCGTGGTCTCGTAGAAACACGGCGAGGCTGTGTGGAGTACCACGGATATCTCTGGGTAAGCCTCGAACACATTGTCAAATGCACCATTGGCAGCGATGTCGGGAACAATGGTGTATGTAAATGTCCCAGGGCCGCCACTGGTATTCTTGCGGAGTTTCTCGCCTTTTGCATCCAGCCTCACAGTACCCACCACGTTGTAGTTCTTGGAAATAAGCAATTTTACAATGTGCTGTGCTATGAATCCAGACGCTCCGGTTACGAGTACAGTTCCGGACATTCTGGGAATTGCGGTTTGGTTGGCTGAGGATGAAGTGGTTATAGATTCTAGGATCTGGGAAGCCTTTTGAGTTCTCCGGAACTTGTGGTCCCCGGATCCACTTACCGCATTTGGACAGCGCATGCGAGGTGATAAGGACATGTAGGGGGTTGAACAAAGACGAAAACCAGTGCAATTCAGCTCGGATGTGCCTAGCCAAAACGATCCTAGAAACGGGCAGATTAATTGAAGCTCGGCATATCACTGTGTTTCGGTATGGCCATACAAGCTGGATTTTCAAAACCTAAGTTACACGCCTGAACCACTCTGAACATTCGGTGCCTCATCCCGCGCATACGCATTTTTATGTATTGTTCCCGTTTTGGCTTCATGGTCTCCGTTTTGTTGTTGTTTTCTATTGTTCAATGTGAAGGCTTCTTCATATTCATGGTATCGCCTTTTAAGCTTTTCCTGGCGTAGAATCTATACTCGAGCTAAGCGATCTCTTTTTCTCATACTACTACTTGTACGTCAGCATGGAGTGATCTGTTCGGGAAAGCCGAGAAATACCCCAATACCCATAAGTAAAATGGACCTTGATATCTACCAGTGGGAAAGGTTGAAATTGAAAAACAATTCTGACTTCCTCCAACGCGAGTCAAACTGCCATCTTGATCCGCAGTCAAGAAGGACATGTAGAGGCCTTTTCATGTGTAATAACCCGTCAAGCTGGTGGACAATAAGCGTCAAAAGTTTGGTTGAATTAGTCAGCAACAATCCCGCTGATTTCATTTCTAAGAAAAACTTCAATACTGGCCTCACCTCTCGTTCTATTCGTAGACGCTTAATTCAGGTGCTTTAGTGAATTTTATTTCCAATTTATCGATCTTACAGCCGCTGATTACTAACATCGCAACTTATCACACACCAGATATTCTCTAATGCTTACGTGACGCTGCATTTACGAGATGGATGTGCGTGTGCAGGCGCAGCAGTCAGACTCGGTCCGTTCGCACCTACATGCCTGATGCGGGTATCTGATTATCTCACCATCCTTTTTATTGGCCGCGTTTCCTCCATCTTGGGTACGTCTTCTGCTTTTCCAGTACGCGTTTCCACCAGAATGTATATTCCTCAGCATTACAAAGAAGAGTCGTGGGACAAAAAAAGGAAATTGATTCAAGACTACCCTTTGGCAACGGTAATCACAATCGACGCAGATGGCACACCCGTCGCCAACCACTTTCCCTTCTATTTGCACGAAGATGAAGAAACCGGGAAGAAGTTCTTGCAGACGCATCTAGCCAAAAAGAACCACCAGTTACCATCACTCCAAGACAACAACAAGGTTCTAGTCATTTTCCAGTCTGCAAACTCCTATATCTCGCCCTCTTATTATCCTGAAAAAGAGCGCACGCACAAGTTTGTGCCCACTTGGGACTTTGCATCTCTCCACATCAAGGGGAAACTGAGAGTGATTGATGATTTTGATTTTGTTCGCTCACAATTGAACCACTTCACTGACCAGCAGGAAGCCGGCAGAGAATGCCCGTGGAAAGTCGACGACGCGCCCGAAAACTACACCAGGTTGATGCAGAAGGCCATCACTGGATTGGAGATCGAGGTTGTGGAGTCCGATTGCAAATTCAAGTTTGAGCAGAAAATGACCCGGGAAAACGTGGATGGCACGATCAATGGTTTGGCTTGTGACGGGCTCCACCAGATCTCCAACTTCGTCAAAGAATGCAATTTAGATGCTTAGAAAGTCTCGAACATCCAACTCAATATTATTCGCAAGAGGCTCAGCGTTGCTTCTGCGGTGCACTTTCTCTTTTGAATTCAATTTCCACGCATATCTGTACTTTGTTAGTAAGGGGAGAACCTAGGGGTGCCCCGCAGAAAGCCACGCCCCCTGAATCCACCTCTACCTCTCCCTCTCATTAATGCACGACCCCATCCTCTAAAGGCCCCGCGGCTACTAGCCGAGAAACCCGGGATATTTGTGCGCTTCAAATTCACCTTAAGCTCACGCTCTCGTAATTTCGAGCCATCAAGCGTGGCCACCGCCTTGTTCGCCTCATCGGCCAGAGAAAACTCCAAATACGCAAATCCTTTCGGCTGCCCAGTCTGTTTGTTTGTTATGATGGTGACCCGCTCGACTTCCCCGCTTGTCGAGAAATGCTGTTGTAGTTCTAGCGGCGTGGCCCCATAGTCCACGTTTCCTACATACACAGATTTGGGATCTACCTCTGATTTTTGTGTTTCCTCCTCGCCAAGCGGGGCTGATTGAAGAGCATCCAATCGGGCATTGAGCTCACGTAGCCTGGCTGCTTCTTCCTCCATATCTTGTAGAGTGAGCTGGATCTGCACATGACCATCTGATGTCTCAAAGCTCAGTTGAGGATCCGATCCATGATCTTGTGAGGCTTGCTCTTGGTTTTCAGTCTGTTGATTCATAAGGTTAGATCTCTCTCCATATTGAAATGGAACTCTATATCCCTTGAGATTATGCTCTGATTCCGTGACTGTGTCAATCTCATCGGCAGGATACGAATTTTGAACGCTCACTGGAACATCATCCGACATAGGGCTGTTTCTAGGATGATACCTCAATGGAGCAAGTAAACCGCGACCCAGGGAGTTCTATCTGATCATGGTCGTGTGCAAACCATAACCGTCTAGACCATCAGTGGGGGTAGATTCCGCTCCCTGTTGATAGTCTCTAGGATTCCTTGCTTCTTTATTTTTAAAGGGGCGCTTGGGACGCCCCCAGCAGGAGAGAGTCCACGCACAGAACCAGGTCTTCTTTCGCCATTTTTAGGAAGTAGCTGGTCGGTTTCACTTCTCATCAAGTCGACATCTGTCTCGTAGCCATGGTCGAAGTTTGCTGCCAGTGGATCTTCATTCGAAGTGATTGGCATGTAGCCTGATCCCGCCGGCTTGTATGACCCTTCTAACTCTGGCGCCTGATCTTTTTTCTTTCCTGTTTTGGAAAGACACAAGACGATTGTAGTAGTGAAGAATCCAAAAAGAATGACTCCAATGACAATGCCTATGCCCACACTAATCCAGCCAATATGCACATGTAAAAAGTTGTCTGGGATATCAAACCAAGCCACATCAAGTGGCCTGTCTAAGAGAAACACACAGCTCGAGTTTGCAGTTCCTTGTTGAGAGCACCCGTAGTTCATGACTCGTACCTTGTGATTGACTGCGGTTGTGAACGCGCTGTACACGTCCAGCTTTTGGGGAAGTGATAAAAACGTTTTTCCGCTAAGCGGATTTGTGTGACATGTAAAGGCGCCATTTGCTTTGCTAGTTTGAATCGTGTAGCTCAGATTCCGGCTCTCAAAGAAAGGAACCCCCATGCATTTGAGCAAGATGTCTGCCTCCGAATTCGAAATGAGGTGCAACTCCAAAAACTCGAGTAGTCGCTTGTAGTCCCTGGTGATGTTGTACTCTCGTAACAGTTCGCTAGTGGGAGCCATGATTGAAAATTCCGAGCCCGTGGGGTTATCAAGCAGAACCAAGTTCGCAAGTCTGGGGAACTCGTCAATCAAACCTGCAAAAGAGCTCGTATCTAGTGAAGAGTCGTGTTCAGCATTTATTAAATCCTTCAAGCTCACCAGAAAATCTGCGGGCAATAACACCTTCTGTGTGATATGGATAACTCCCTGAAGAAATAAGACATCTGAGTTCAACGGTATTGAAATCGCAGTTTCATTCACTCGAATTATGTGGTTGTAGTCTCCTTCGTGGTATAGCTCTGAGATATTCACAGAGTTTCCATTTAGTGTTGTCACAAGGCGCGACGATTCTCGAGAGTCTTCCAAGCCGAAGTCGGAATAGATCATGTCTTCGAAAAAATTGTCTTGCAAGACCGTTTGAAATAGATTAGGATTTTTTTCCAAGTATTTTAGAATCAAACCCAAGCTGTCCCATGAAACAAACCTCTTATTACGCGATCTTTCGTTGCCGTCCCAGATTGGACGACCACAGGGAAGAAAAACGGTGTATCCTTTATGGTTGTCTTTTAGCAGAAGAAGATCAAATTCCTCGAAATATTTGAGGGTCTGCAAGCAAGAGGATTTGTCCACAGTGACATGATCTAGATTTTCTCTCGTAGTCCCGTCGGAGATAAGTTGAGCCACCACATTTTTGAAAGATGCCGGGACAGCGAAGTCAGTCTCCAATACATAAATGGAATTATTCCCAAGAGCAATAAATGGAGAGCCCGCCTCGAATCTGTCATTGAAGACAATTCTCGTTCCATCACTTTCAAGAGTGCCCGAGACTTTGACTCTGAAGCAAGAATTGATACGCTTTTTCAGACAAAGTTTAGAGTTCAATAGCGCGTGAAAACGTGGGCTTTCGGGGCTTAAAAGGTGGTTCATATCAACAAACCCGTCTATGAATTTGTACAGCATTTGCTGGCGATTGCTGAGAGAAGCTGTGTTTACGATGCCGTTTTCGGGAATTTCCCCCAAGGCTTCGTCGAAATCTGAGTCATCGTCCCAGTTGTCAGACAGATGAATGGAGCTGACATAATCTTCATCGAAAAAGTCATCTCGGTCAGATGCATCTACGAGAATCGTCTGGTTCATCGCAGACTCATCTATCAAATGTGCTTTCTTGTAAAACCTCAACTCACGCACTAGGTTCGAGAAGTGCATCGCAAAGAGAGTTTTTCTCGGAATCATGGCCACACGGTCTATGTTGCATGCGTCAACAAAATCCACGGCCTGTGTTGGGTCTTTCGAGTCCAAGTCAAATATATGGAGAAGCCCATCGGAGAGAGTCAAGGCAGTCGAGTTCGCAGCGCTCCATATTTTGTTATTAAGCCGCACTAGGCTAGTGTTGGGGTCAAATGAGATATTGTAGCTATTCTGGCCCCAAGTGGAGGAATGCAACTGTGACAGGCTAGTGCCATTTACCCCACCTACCAAGTCGGGTAAAAGGAGGTTCAGAAGAAACGACAAATAGTCGGTCTTCATTTCACGCACCGCCTCTTTCGTTGGGTATAGATCGGGGTTTTTGAGGCCATGGTGGAGCGTGAGATAATACCGCTTTTCCATGTCCAGAAGTGAGCTCTCAATATAGCGGTCTGTGGGGACGAGAACGGTGGACACATTGGCCAAAAAATCGTCACATGAGATCGGCGCCGGGCCATGTTTCTCAGTAGCAAAAGCCAGTTGGAAGACCAGCTTCACAAACCGGATGGAGTGGCCATTCACAACGTGGGTCTCGGCACTCGGGTCCATGAGTAGACTGCACATTGAAACCGCCAGCGGAAGCAAGTGGTCGATAGTCTGTATAAATGAGTGCTGGTGCTTCGCATAGCCGTCGTATTCAAGGATTTCTGCTATGTCGTTAACCATATACGGGCCAGATTCTCTTGCATCCGAGGCGCCGACTTTCAATGGGAAAAAGTGCGCTCCGTCTCCCGAACGCTTGGTTTCGTAAAGCGAGTCGAGCACGGCTGTAGTGCCTAGAATATACGACACCCTAAATCGCTGGGCGGCAAAGTAGCGCAAGAGATTTGCGGCAGAATCCCCGGCTGTGAGTTCGCTATCCACAAAGGCCAGATTGACTGGTGCAAAGAGAGTCACGTTGGCCATCTGGTTAATGGTAGGCACAAGCCCTAGTCGCTGAATATGCCGGAGAAAATATGAATACTGGGGATCGGCAGAGAGATAGTCAATGATGGTTGCTGGCGGCTCCAGCAAATCTGGGGCAGCTGGAGAGACTGGATGCTTCATGCGGGGCATACCAACGGCCAGAAACACGCCGGGAAGAAGCCACAAAGACAAAATTATAGATAGAATATGCATGTCGAAATCAGCCTTTACTTACTGTAGCTTTGTATTTTGTGTGTGCGGATGCTTATGTAAAAGAAGTGTGGCTTGATTTTCAAGTCGGTCAACTGCTAGGTTTTCCATGACCAGGCTTATCTGCATATGCTGTATGCACACCCTTGTTCTGGAAAGAACCATCGACTCTAATGTCGGATGAGGAGATAAGAGAGTAGAGAAGGACCAACCTTGCTACACAGTTTCAGCATAGCAATGTAGATTTTCAGGCTATTGTGATGATGGACGTGATGTACGATATCTCGCTTATTATGCAAGGCGCGGCTCTTAAGTGGGATCCCGTGCCTTAAGTAGATTCTTCGGAAGAGTGAGAACAGCGCGGAGGTCGAGCATGCATTTTTGAGAGAGCTATAAAAACTGATTGCATGCCTCAGCACCGCTCCAGGATGAGAGCGGACTCAAGATTTAATTCTCATGGTGTTGGAAACTCAGATCCATCAAAGGGCCACTCATGGCACATGTGGCTTTTCACGAAAGATTCACCACCACTCGTGTCACATATTCGTAACAAAAGTCGAGTAGTATAGAACGTTCCCATCTGAAACACTTACTGGGATTTTGATAATGTGAGTTTGTTTTCATTTCTCTAATAATTAACTTCGTTTCGTTCATATGTAAGGAGATATCGCCTGTATATCTTGGTAGAATTGTAAAGTTTCTTAAACAGAAGCCTCCTCGATAGAGACGGCCTCGGCCTTCAGGCTGAATTCTTCTGGCACAACCACACTCTCTTCGGCATTCTGTCTGAAGGCGTGCTCGCTTGGATTAAAGTACATGGACTTTCTTGCACTTGGCACCTTCTCGTAAAGCTCGTCCACTTGTTCCAAAGAGAGACCCTTGGTCTCGTAAATCATAAAGTAGGCAAAGAAGAAGCAGCCGAAGTTGCATCCGCCCCAGATGAAAAACACATTGGTACCCAAGTTACCCTTGTCTGCGTCAACCATATATGGAGTAGTAAAGGCAATGGCCCAGTTCAACAACCAGTTAGAAGCAGTACACAAAGCAATAGACTTGGCTCTTGTTCTCAATGGGAAGATCTCACCGCAAACCACCCAGGCAGTGGGGCCCCAGGTAGCAGCAAAGAAGGCAATGAAAATACAGCAGAAGGCAACGAGCACCTGGTTGGCAGCTGCGGAATCAGTCGAAACACCAACAATGGCGACAATAAGCTGGGAAACACACATGCCCACAGCACCAGTCAACAAAACCTTTCTTCTGCCGAAAATCTCAACACTCAAGATACCTGGGATAGTGGCACCGACATTGACGATGTTTGTGGCCAAGGCAGTGGTGAAACCGTCCAAGCCAACGCTGCTGAAGAAAGACGTGCCAAAGTAGAAAATGAAGTTCACACCGGTCAACTGCTGGAAAGCCTGCAAGCCCACACCAGTCAACAACTTTTTCAATTGATGCTTCTTGGTCGAAAAGACCTGCACCCAAGAAGATTTTCCATGGATAGTCTCAAACTCGTGGGCGGCCTTGATGTCGTCCAACTCTTCCAACAATTCTGGGTGGTCCTCAGGAAGCTTTCTCAATCTGGACAACGAGCGGGCAGCATCAGCGTGCTTTTCCTTGGAAATGTAGAATCTGGGGGTCTCAGGCAAAAAGATCATACCGATACCCAAAATGAGGCCCCAGAGGATTTGAATGCCCAATGGAATTCTGTAAGAAGCCGAACTGTTGATGTTCTGCGTACCTTGGTTGACAACTGCAGCCAAGAAAATACCAATTGTGATGGCCCACTGGTAACAAGACACAACGGCACCTCTGATCCATTTGGGAAGAGCTTCGGACTGGTACAATGGGATCGTGGACGAAATCAAGCCAACGCCAAAACCGGCAATGACTCTTCCGGCCAAAAGAAGGGGAATGGACTCCGCTGCAGTTTGCAAAGCAGCACCCAAATTGAACACAACAAGCGAGGAGATGATGAGACACCACCGTCTGCCCAAAGTGTCATTCAACAAAGGCGCAAGAATAGCACCAAAAAAGGTACCAGCAGATAAAATGGACACAATCAAAGACGATTCAGAAGCCGTGAATGCCTCTTTATTTGCAGGGAAAGTCTGCAAGACCCAAGGCATGGCCATGACACCAGAAATGGTACCAGTGTCATATCCAAAAAGAATACCTCCTAAGGCAGCAAAGACGCCCACAAAGATACCCATTCCACTGGAACCGGCTCTTTTTTCGCCCGTATTGATGAACTTTTGAAGAATTTTGTTGTCCTGCAAACCCATCGTGAAGTTTGTCAGAAAAGACTGTTTTTGTTGATAATGCAAAGAACACCCAGACGAAGGAAATCCCTCCAATATTTATAGCTTTTTCTTGTTGGACCGCCCACGGATTATTGGTGCCCATGATGAAATGACCAGCACTGCAAGCTTCGGGTCAATCTACAGTGTGTACAGGGCGGGGTCCGGAACAAGCCATCGCATATGTACGAGCACGCCCGGTTAAATTTCATCCGCCGCCATCCGCGCGTTTCATTGGCCGATAGCTGGTACGCGAATTATCCGGTCCTGTATACTCGTCACAAAACGCTCAATGAACCATCCTCGGGGTTCGCAGCCCACACACATTCCCCGCCCTTTCTGGCACATAGCACCTGCTTTTTTCTTTTCCCCACATTGTTGAGCTTCATTTTCCCTCGGTTCTGTACATAAGGCGGCGTGCGCAAGAGGTGTCTCTTGCGCGGCGCTTGCGCCCGGAAAATTTTCGTATCACGCCCCCATGCTCGCCACATGCTCGGGGAAATCTCGATTTTGTTTTTTGGGCGGGATTTGATAAAATACATTTCGTGGTTTCCTCTCAGTTCTGTTTATGAATGCATGGGCAATTAAAAGCCCTCGGCCCTATTTCCTCTTATGGAGAAGGCATTACTTAAAGAAGTCCTTTCTCGCCATTTCGGGAAAGAACAGTTTTCCAAAACGTCACTGTTTGTATTTTTCTCCGTTCTAGTCCTGTAGCCAAGAAATTTTATATGAGGGCGGAAAATCTGCCCCGTTTGAAACGTGTGGTGCACATAGATAATATGCGTTAAGAAGCTGCCCAAGAGAACAAATAGTGTTACTCTAGGGGGAGCCCTGTTGTCTCTCATGTAGAAGAGAGCCCGCTTCTTGAGTCAATAATTTAAAAAAAACAGCATTGTCTTTTTACAACTCCGGCATGTTTCTCGCGGCTGGCTATGTACTCACAAACAATTAGCAATCAGTGCATGCCCGCCCTTCTTGTTTTTCCCCATGACGCGCGGTGTGCTGAAGTATAATAGCCCCATGACCCCACTCAATTCTCTTACGTATTGAACGAAGCCAGACCTGTACGTCGCTGTTCATTTCCCCGCGGGGCCTACTCTTTTGGGGAAATTCATATCGTCCATTTCCTTATTAATCCCGCACCCCAATATCGGAGTTAGTCGACAGAGTCAAGCTGGCTAGACACTTTTCACAATCACTGAAGTTTGTTTCCAAAACACTTACTGGATTGTGCAAATTAAAACCAAATTGGTGATGGATTTTTGCTAAAGGAAGTGATATTTCATTCATCGGTATTTAAATGATTTCTGGGAGGCAGGTTCCCCTTCTTTCCTATAATTACTTGTCTCGGCAAACGTGAGTGAGAGCAAATTTTGCCGCAGTCGTAAGATCACACACTTGTTGATTTGTCAATCGAGTGATCAGTTTTTTCGTGACTTTGTGATGAATTAGCGACTCGATATCCGAGCTTCCTGACTCTCAAATATTCTCTTGCAACTAATTTTTGGGAAACCTGTTTTCGACTCACAGGGAATAAGCACTTCTGTTTCCAATTCGGGACAGTTTTTTAGAATCTTATAATTAAGTTTGCAAATGTGGCAGAATTAGAGAAGTGCCCTAATGCAGAAGAAAGCAAGATTCATTGTTTCCCCAAACCAGGTCTCTTGTGGTTGGTAAGAATTTATTTAGATAACAATTTATGGACACCAGCTAGGGAGGATCATCAGACATGACAGGAGCAACTAGCGTTCCCCTTTTAGAACAGCTTTACAAATTCATCCAATCTTTAGTACTCCGCTTCTTGGAAAATGAACAACAGTGCCAACTTCGAAGCAATCGATTTTGAGGCTTTTGTCTTGACTCATCATTGAAGACACCACTCTTCATTCGTTACGCATTCATCATTAACTGGACAGTATTTTTGTGGCCTTTTTGACTGAGACTTGATCCAATACATTCTATTTTGCGACGTATACTGTTTGACTACTTCAAATCTGCGTATATTTTGAAGCTGCAGCCACGTGTTAATCGTTTGCTGGAACCACGAAGAATATACGAGCAGAGTGGCAATGCTTACTAAAATATCTTCCTAGACACTCCAAACGACGAGTGTCTTTTAATTTTAAGATGTGGTTTATTTGGATAAATAATTCCAGGAGAATATTAGCCTTGGTCTCTGTCTAGGCTCGACCGTTTTGGGCTCTCATGCCAATTGCGGTCTTTGGCTATTTTGCCTCTTCTGCCAAGGTTTGTTCGGAGCCAGTGGTCTGGTGTATTGTTTTGCGATATTGAGTGTTCTTTGTCGCAGCGACTATTTCTGGTGTTCGCTTTCGTGTCAGTTTCATTTTGGATTGTAAGAGAAGTTTCAATGGTACCTTCTAAATGGGAACTGTCCGGGCCGAGATTAACGATCGGAACAGGCCACATAATACTATACACGTATTTGGAAGCTGCTTGAAATCTTTTTTGAAATGGTTCTGGTTTGCTTGATCAGATGAACCTAACGAGACAGGAAAACTCAAGAGGGATCCGGGCTTTTTTCCCCAGCCTCACCCTAATTTGGATTTGCGCGAGCCCTATCCTCAACCATGATTTTCAAAACCTTTCAATATATATCTAATTCTTCAGAATCTGTGAAAGAATTGTGCCTGGTATGTAAAATCTGGCTCTTCAGAAACACGGAACGGTGGAGCGACTACTATTTGTCCAAAACCTGATTTTTTGGAACACTTTGTAAAATTAGCAATTTTTCAAAAATGCGAATAAAAAAAAGACACCACATCTCTTTTAGAACTTTTACCAAAAAAAGGGGATATTTTTTTATTCCCAATTTGGCTATTCCCGGGAAAAAAGAATTACTATAGCAAATCATTTCTGGAAATATGGAATCCAAACCATGTCCTCTATGTCAAACTTCTATTTGCCTCGTGACGGCTTTTCACAAGCCCATCAATAGATTCTTGCAAACTCTCTCTGGGAAGAATCACTGGTGCAAGTACTGAATTGATTTTGCAGGTTCTTATTCTATGATTTCTACGAATTTTCGAATCACGAATGAATTGGTGAATAAAATGAGCTTCTGAGGGAGCATGACATCTGGAAAAAGTATGCGACATCGTCGCGCAAAGCTTCTCCAATGACACCATCATAAGGCAAAGATCAGGGTACATACAGCGCAGAAGCTGGAAAAGCTGTGTCAAGAAAAACGATCTAATAACACCGCTGCACAAAATTTTGAATACTGTAAAAAACATATGTGTACGCGAAAAACTACCTCTACATACATAAATTTTGAAGGTGTTGATCAAAACAAGAGTGCAGCAAATACTATCAATCTGAGAATACCAACCGAAGTTTTAGCCGCTTCGTTTGCATTCACGGATACTGCGAAAGGAGATACTGTGTCTGCAGAAGGTGCTGAATCCTCAGCCGAAATAGCGATAGAGCCTGCTTCCAAGCTTTCATTGTCAGCACTAGTGGGTGTTGCATATCCGCGCAATGCCGCAGCCTCATTTTCTGCGAAAGTGCTATCAGCTGCCACCATTCCAGACATTGAAGTTAATGCCGCTTTGTTAGTTGCGGTACTAGATGGCACGCACGTGACATCTACGCATGTACTGTCAAAATAATCAGTAAAATCAGGGTATAGAGTGGCCAGAATTATTTTAGGAGATCCCGAAATTGTTTTAGTGGCCTTAATTACAGCTGCACTGGCATATTCGTCACTGTACTCTCCAATTCGAGCCATAATCAAGGCATTAGAAATAGTGACGCTAGCAGCCTTCGCCACAGTGATGGGTAAAGGCGCACATATACTGGAATCGCAAGCCGTTACTGTGATTGTAGTGGCTTCAGTGACAAAAGTAGTGAGCGCTGTGATAATTGGCTCAGCTTCCGTTGAAGCGAGGATCCGGGCTCGGGAAGCAGAAGCAGCAAACATCTTTTTATCCGAGATCCCTGTCTCTAATGTGTCTCCCATATATGTGCCATTCAATATGCAAGTTTCATTAATAGTGACCGATGTGGCTTTTGTGACTGTGTATGCAACGGGAACTCGCTTTCTGCTTGAGTACCGGTTGTAAGTGAAGACAGTTGGTTCTGGACAGTATGTGGTGAATTCAGTAACAGTGTACTCTCCAGTCTTAAGGACGGCTGATGGGAGTCTTGCATCTTCGAAGACGGAGGAAGGGGCATTGCTCACCTGCAGCCGATATTCGTCTTTGTTTGGGACGACCAAAGACGTGATCACAGATGCTGGCACACACAGATAGTCACTACAAGACGTAATGGTGAGTAAAGTGGTGAATGGAAAGAAAGTGGTGTATCCTGAATCAAGGGGAATGTCAGTCGTGTCCTGGCTTGGTCGAGGTTTCTGTCGCCCAGAGTAGAAGGTGTTTTGGGAATAGTAACTAAATGTAGAGGCAATTCCAGAGGAGGAAGTATAGTAAGTACTATTGGGAAAGCCGGCTGGAGCGGTATAATCAAGGCTAGTAGGGGTTTGAGTAGAAAACTCTTTGACCGTATTATCGCTCGATAATGAAGCAATCGCGACTGCGGAGAACAAAGCGAATGAAATAAAACTCATTATTTCTGGATTTAGCAAGAGCGGTAAAAGATCTCTGTTGTCAACGGAAGTATGTACGGATAGGAAAATGAGATTCTTTCAAGTTATTTACTCATACTTATATATTTGAAAGGGTTGAAAAAGCAATTGTTTTTTGCAGCCATAATGCATCGGCGCCAAATCCAGGCACGCCCTCTCCTATGCCATTCATGCGGGCGAGACTATAAAGAAAAGAGTTTCTTCGGGTGGATAATTAAAATCTTATTAGAACTCCTGTGAGAAATTATGTATTTTGGTTTTCTGTTCAAGTAGAGCTTCTAGGTGGATTTAAAACTTTTGCCTCCTTGTTTCCTTCCTTGAGTGGCGAGTGGCACACAGAAGTGTCACAGCTGTCATAATAAATGAAAACCCTCTCATGAAATCTGGCAATAGGGAGATCGCACAAAATGTGGATTGCACTACACATTTTTTCAAGATTGCAACTCAGGTGCTGACAGAAATAAGAAGATTCAATACAAACTGAACATTAAACTCCGAAGAGAGTCCCTATTTCTTTTTATCCGAGACCGGATGACCATTGAGGTAACATTTTACTGCAACTATATTGATGAGGCGATCAATATATGCTTGCCTCAAGATATGCAGTTCACAAGTATTAAAAAGTCGCGAGTTTAAGAGTTCAGCCTTGCCGACTGTTACGTGACACTGTAATCCAAACCAGGCCGTAGTCAGACTAGTCTGTATATCGCTCAATTCTGCCTAGACAACTGAAGTCTCCAGTTTTTATTAATTTTGTGTGAAGACTGTTTTCAGAAAAAACATACAGAAGCGCATATCTAGGACATGCATAAGAGAAGCATAGAGAACGTGAATAGATGCTGACAACGTTGAAAACGTTGAAAAAATAAGATAATGACTCACGCTGTCACCAACAAGCTAGAAGCCAGACTAAACCATTCTCTTCTCAAATGGCATGTGTTAAGAAGTCGGTGACCACATTGTGATGAGTGTTGCTTTTACTGCATTCGTCCAATTAAACGGGCCACACTATAAGACTTATACATGAAAGTTATACCCAGTGTCATAGTACGACTTAACCAATCACGGCTTGAGCCATATCTCCTGGTTCGCATCTGCTTGTGTATTAATTTGTTTCATGTAGAATTGCTATTTTCTTTTTTTTTTTTGGTAGATTCATTCGATTAAAGGAGCAAAAGTATATGACTAATATATATAAAAAACTTTTAAACAGCTCCCAGCTACGTACCAAGTGTCAAAACTCGGCTAGTCCCCTTCCGTTAGTCACAGCCTGGACGGCCATCTTCGCCCGTATCTGTTTACATATTGGATATTACGTCATCGACTCCTAGGATAGGTCTCCTTTAGTAGTCGCCTCAACTAAGATGGCTGTAGCGGACTTAAGGAGCCAACTTCCTGAGACTCACCACGCCTTCTAGTGTATACCTTGAAAATCGTGGTGACGAACCAATTTAATTTAGTTAAGTTCTCCAAAGGTTGTTGGCCGGCTTCAGTTTGTATGGGTGAGGAGGAGCCTTATAATGTATACCTTGAAAATTGTGGTGCCGAACCAAATCAAATTTACAAAGTTCACCAATGAGTCTATCGGAGCCAATATCTCATTTAAACTTACAATTTAGGGCCTCCAACTAATTGGAACATTGGTGAATGCTTTTGAAAACATTATTTCCAAAGAAAGAATGTTTTAGGGCCTTTCAGTTCTTAGTATAAATATAATCATAAAGCTTATACTTTTTGCCTAAGTCAATCTATAATGCGCATTGTTTTATTCAGACACTAGCGGGCACGTGGTCTAGTGGTATGATTCTCGCTTAGGGTGCGGGCGGTCCTGGGTTCGATTCCCAGCTTGCCCCAGCTAGTTTTTTTAAGTAACTCACCAATTGTTTTCTTTTTATCCATCTGAGTCGGCAGAACGTTTGCTATTTGACATAAAGAATAGAGCCTCAGCTACTACAAAGGAAGAACAGATACATTTGAAATTAGGAAATTTGAAGAGTCTATGAAGGCCTGGTGACCCCTTGTTGCATCTTCAGTCCCCTTTAAGATGTGATACATAAGCAACAAACATGATGTTTGGAAGAAAAAAAACACACTCGAGATCACCCTACAGTCCAGAGTCAATTCTCATCAGAAAGCAATTCATAATCGGGTATAGGTAAGGACTTTCAGTCCCAAAAATCGGGGTATTAATTGCAAGAAGAATAAAACTTCTGCCAGCGATGTGCAGATGAATTTACCAAAGAAAAGGTACAGATGCGTCTGCCACGTGCTTAAACTTGAGGTAAGTATCAAATCCAATGATTAAATTAATAAGAACAGTAGAAGATGGACCTACCTATCCCCACCAGACCGTGTCGCCTTATTATCGAGCACAGAGAAAATTTATGCAGGTTGTTCTACATTGAGGAATCTTGTAATGTCGAAGTTTTCCAGCTTTACACTTCTCAAGAAATTGCCTTCTCTTCGAAAGCGAGGCGACATGCATGATGAAGGCAACGTGTCGAACTCGCAGCAAAAAGCAAGATCTAAGTTTAGTTTTAGGGCTATTCATTCAAGATACTAATAGCCAATAGTCACCTAGTCTCTACATGCAGACTTATCAGCAATGAAAATGCCGAGGCCTATCTGTGATTTTGGTCGACACGACGTTTATGACATGTCAATACTCAAAGAGTTGGAGATTCTTAGCAAAGCATAACCTGGCTGGATACAGCAATCGTCGACAATATTGAGCAAGGTTTTTTATTTTGAAGAAAGGGAAAAAAAATATTATGCGGTTGGCAGGTGTGGAATCTGTTGAGTTGCATGTGCCGCCAAAGGAAAGAAATAAGTTACTACCCAAGCGATCAAGAATAAAAATTTGGACAAGAAATTGAAGGCGTTAGCTTGTTCTTGAGCTTGAAATCCTTCTAAATTCAAAAAGGAACTCAAAATACTCTGCATATATTACTTGGTGTTGTTTACATGGTATTTTGCTTCGAAAGACATCTGTACGTTGAATGTCGATGTCCCCCGTAAATTTCTATCACGAGGAATAAAAACCATTTTTGATTGCAAAATCAAGTCTCTAACTTTTTCCTTTAAAAGGAGCGTCATATTAAGAAACAGCTCTGACAGGCGTGAATCACGTGAAGCTTGGAGCACCGCAGGGGACTGAAAGCCATAAAGAAACACCAAGACCTCTTTACAGAGAATGTTAAAAATGCAAACACTGGTAGCAAGAACATTATTTTAGGCAGCTTTTTTTCAAAATGATGAGGCTAGTCCACTTAGTTTGAATGCACTATCACATAAATAAAGTCGTATCGCGTTACGTTTTTTTTTTGGTAGATTCATCTGATTAAAGGGGCAAAACTATATAACATATATATATAAAAAACCTTTAAACAGATCCCAGCTACGTACCAAGTGTCTTAGCTCGGCCCGTCCCCTTCCGTTAGTCACGGCCTGGACAGTCCTCATGGCACGTACCTGTTTCCTGTCTTTTCAAGCCACAGTCAGCCCAAAGATACAATGGACTCTCTGAGTGGGAGCTGAACCGGCCCAATCACAAAGCAGACATCCAATAGAAAACATGCATGTGGCCCTTATGGTAGAAACAATAGCAAGTAGTAAAACTCCTTTCTCCTGAAATCACTAGTGGGCACGTGGTCTAGTGGTATGATTCTCGCTTAGGGTGCGGGCGGTCCTGGGTTCGATTCCCAGCTTGCCCCGACTAGTATATTTTTGCATGAATGGGGTACATTGGCTGAAAAGGGTTGCAAGGATCTAATTTCCGGTGTTGCTTAAATCTGATTTCGCAAGGAAAGTCCCGCTATATTATGTACGTCTATTAAGTGTGCAAAGGTCGTTGTTCCACGATCGGCCCTGTGGAGCTCCCGGATCCCTCGAGCAAGGGCCGAGTGATCTCACATGAAAAGATACGTGAGTGTTTTGGAGGACGGTCCCCGTGATGAGCATGTGGTCCGGTCGAGGCCACGGGTTATGTAGGACCACGTGACTGCCCCACGTTTCCCGGCGCACGTCACCTCAGGCCCAGTCCACGCCCGGCTCGTCTGGAGTTTTCTTCTTCTTTTTTCGTTAGATTGATCTGGACCCGGCTCGTTTCCCGCGAACGACAGTGGATCTTCGGCGGCCCCAGTGCACGTTTCCGGCGCGGCACCCCTAGTGCACGGTTCAGTCCAAGCTGCGCAGCTTGCCGGCATCCGGTCATTTCAGCAAGGCGGAAACACACGCGGGCTCACTGCTTTCTGGCAGCAGACGCATGCTCCCTCACCTTCCGCAACACGTCGCCCTTCATCTTGTACCCATGGATGTCCGGGTCCGGGAAAGCGCCCGTGGCCAAGTCGGCCTTGTACTGCGCCAAAGCAGCGTGCGCGTCGGCGAAGAAACTCGCGTACTGCTTGACGAATTTGGCCGCGGGCTTGTCGCCCATGCCTAGCATATCGGCCATGACAAGGACCTGGCCCGAGACGTGCGGACCGGCCCCGATGCCTATCACAGGCACCGAGACCAGGGCGGTCACGATCTCGGCAAACTTGTTGGGCACGCACTCGAGCACAAGCGCAAACACCCCGGCCGCCTCGAGGGCCCTGCAGTCGTCCAAGATCTGCACCGCACTTTGGAGGCTGTTTCCCTGGAGCCGGTAGCCGCCGGTGGCATGGTGCTTTTGTGGCGCGAGCCCCACGTGGCCCATCACAGGCACGCCGGCCTGCACGATTTTCTGGATGGCGGGGGCCAAGGACGCCCCGCCCTCGATCTTCACGCCCTGTGCACGGCCGTTTTTGACGAGGGCCACGGCCGTGCGCACCGCGTCGGCGTCGCTTGCCTCGAAAGTGCCGAACGGCACGTCCGCCACTACGAACAGGGACCTGTTGCCCCGGGCCACGGCACGCACGTGATACAAGAACTCGTCGAGCCCGATCTCGTTGGTGTCCTCGTAGCCGAGCGCCACCATGGCAAGCGAGTCGCCTACAAGGGTGATGTCTATGTCTGCCTTTTCGGCGATCTGCGCCGTGAGGTAGTCCCAGGCGGTAACGACCGAAATGGGCGACTTCTGTTGGTAGAGCTCGTTGAGGTGCTTCAAGGTCTTGCGGGGCTGCTGCGAATACGCGGAAAACGCGGACCGCGCGGCGCTGAAGCTGCGGGCCGTTTGGCGAAACATACGTGCTGGAGGCGGCCCTGTGTTCAGCGGGAGTCGGTGCTGCTGGCAGGTTCCGGGAGGCTTTCGGAAGGAACATGGATGAGAAATGGGCCGGCTTTAGCGTTCGCGAGCAGAGCCGGCCGGCGCAGTGTGCAGGACACGCTGGAATCTGGGGAAACGAGATTCTGGCGTATTCTTTTGCGCCTGGCGTTGCACGGCGCGTTGGGCGTGGCGTGTTGTTTTACAATTCTGTTGTTTGCTTTGGATGTTGTCCTTTTTTTTTCAAGGGCTCGGTGGACCAGCCTGGGCGCCGGTTATGTAGGAAGCGAGCGCGCAGCTATGGATCTGGTATGAGGGCTCTGGGCTTTGGAAGACGGACCTGGAAAAGATCGAGTGCGGACAGCAGAGCCTTGCTGGGCATGGTGGGATATAAGGCGAAACGGCCAAATGTATCTGGACGAGACGGGCGGGCTTTTCCCGAATGGGCCATATGGGGGTGTGCTGCTTGGGTGCAAAATACCCTGCTTAGAGGAAGGACACCCAGATGCCCTGTCTTTCCGGTACAGGTTTCATGGAAGCGGTGGAAGTCCCACACGAAACCAGTGCTGCTGGCCTTGCGAGTGTTTCTGTCCAAATGGCCTTGCTCCTGTATTTGAGCCCCACTTCATGTCCGACCCGAAACGCCAGTTGGACTCTGGGGGTTTCCCTCTCCGTCGTTGCCTAGGTTTCCACTGCACCATCGGACTGGCGTCTTTGTCTGGAAGGTATCCGACTTCGTATGACCGGGCTTTTTTGCCCTTTAAGGAGCACACAGTGAGCCGGGAAAACAGAGACAAAATATGGAGCGGCTTTATGGACGTCATACACCAAAGCTTTTTTTGAAAATCTTTACGATGATGTTCCTGGCGAATTTGCTCACCCAGGAAATGGACACGCAGCGAGGCGACCGCTCAGATTTTTTCTTTTTTTTTTGGTTTAGAAAACGCCGAAACACGAGCCTCGATTCCTCTCCTGCTGGCATACAGAGTTCTAGTCAAAACGGTCTCAGCAAACGAAACAGCTTTGGTCTTTCGCCCTTTTCGGCTGGTGATGCCTGCAACCCAAAACCTAGTGACCTCCACTGAAATCCTGCAGAGGCATGAACGTCTAAAGTTCACATTGAATACAGATTCGCCGAACAATATATAAGTGTACAAAAATCAAGCGAAAGCCACGTAGGAAGGATGAATTAGACAGCTGGATAGCAAAGTATGTGTTCATGTATGGAATTTTAGTCAGGTGAGATCAAAATGGGAATGGAGTTTTGCTAATCAGCCTGGTGTGCTGTACTAGTGGTATAATGAAATTTCATAGTTGATTTTTTGAGGATAGTAAATTGTCTTCCACTGCTAGATTGCCTTGCACAACCTCATTTTTTGTTTCCTTACTTGGCGCCAAGTGATTAAATTGCATGATAGGGCCTTGAGGCCATATAATAGCCGGAAAACAGGCGTTGTCGATATAATCTGGATATCTGACATCAAGTTTTGGGAGGCTTTTGATACACAGTATTGGCTACTCAGTGAGTAAGACAGCGGCACTTCTGAAGACAAAGTGAATTCCATTCTTAAAAAATATGTATCTTTAGCTTGGGAAAAAGAATGAGAGCTCTGTCGGATTAAGTCGCAAGAAATACGAGAAGAAAGCAAAGAAGTTGGAAAACAAATAAAATTTTAGTATGGAAGCCTTCTGTTTAGCTGAGTTGCCACGGGCACTTAAAAACAATGCTATGTAGATACTCTCTATTACATATTTCGGTCTGGATGTATAGATACTACTGGCCCAAAGGCTCTCCCCTAAGCTAGTGCCAGCGTCCCCGAGCCCGGACATGCATGAAATAAACAAAAAAAATCACTGCCCATTTTGCAAACACACGTCCCGCCAAGCGGCCACCTCCTGTTTATCCTCGGACCGGACGGCGTCTCCTGGAAACCTGCAGAATACCAGCGAGCCCAGGAAGAATCACTCTGCATATATAATGGCCGGTCGGCACGCCATGTTTCGAAGAGCCCAGCTCATCGCCAGACATTTCCATCAAGGCACCCCACACAAAATGGCTGCTTCCGACAAGTCTTTGCTCATGAACCACACGTGCCTCCGGGTCAAAGACCCCAAGGTCAGCGTGCCCTTTTACGAGAAGCACTTTGGAATGACGCTCATCAACCACTTCATCATGGACGGCTTCACGTTGTACATGATGGGCTACAAAAGCGCCACGCCCAAAAACTGGTCCGCCCGGCCCGGCGTGTTGGAGTTGTGCCACAACCACGGCGCCGAAAACGACGCCACCTACAAATTGAACAACGGCAATGGCGACAAATTTAGAGGCTTCGGCCACACCTGTATCACCGTGGACAACATCGAGGCCTGCGAGAAGCAATTGCTTGCCGACGGCGTGCAGTTCAAGAAGAAGTTGAGCGACGGGAGACAGCAGAACATTGCTTTTGTCTTGGACCCCGATGGATACTGGATCGAGTTGGTGGAACATAAAAACAACCACCAGGCCGGGGCCACCGACAAGGCCACGTACCGCTTCAACCACACCATGGTCCGTGTCAAGGACCCCGAAAAATCCTTGCACTTCTACCGCGAGGTGTTGGGCATGAAGTTGTTCTCGAGAAAGGACTTCGAATCCGCCCAGTTCTCGTTGTACTTTTTGGGCTACGACCACGACCCCTCGTTCAAGGAGGGCGAGCTTGGGTACCTCGACCAGTTGGGCCGCGAGGGTGTGGTTGAACTCACGCACAACTGGGGCACCGAAAACGACGATGCTTTCGAGGGCTACCACAACGGCAACTCCACCGAAAACGGCGCGCTCCAAGGCTACGGGCACATCTGCGTGTCGAGTGCCACACCCGGCCAATTCTGCAAGGACATCGAGAACAAATTCGGCGACTCGCTCAACTGGTCCGTCAAGTGGAACCAGGGCAAGATGAAGGACTTGGCCTTCATCCGCGATCCCGATGGATACTCCATTGAGATCATCGGCCACGACATCTTCCATGACTGGGTCGACGGCAGACCTCCCCAGTAGACGCGCTGCTTTCTGTGCCGTATTTTCGCTGGATAGGAAGTAAATTTGCACCTTGAAAGATATTAACGCGACTAATAGATTGGACCTGCGCCTCCAGACTGGTGGAGACTACTGTGCATTGGCCCTTGCTGCGTCTTCTGCCGATTTTCTCTGTTAGCCTTGGCTCATTTTAGTACTCTAGCGTTTTTGTTATATAGAAATACTTCCAAAAGCCTTGGAGAAGACTTGCGCAACTTTGGTGCCGACAACACTGGGCCACTACGCACCATATTACTGTGGCGCGTGGATTCCCAAGCCACTCCCCGGTGTTTATTTATTTCCTTAATTCATGATATTTTTCTTCATTTTTTTTGCAAGTCACCAACACGGTATGGCATGGGACGTTTGCCCCCGGCTTAGAAACTTGCTTGCGCCTCTCTTTTGCCGTCAGCACATGATGTCATGCAGAGCCGCACACTGCACCCAGCTCCGCCGTATCTCCAAAATGAGCCTCAGTCTTATGAGAGTCCGCACAAATGTCGAGATTTCACACACCGAGTCACCAAAATTGATAAGTTCAAACATGCCTGAATAGGCCAGAATAGATGGATAACCATCCGTATCACTATATTGACTGAGCTTTCCAAAAATGCGGGGAGCCACCACAAGAGGCGTGGGTCGTGCACCGCACAAAGACGGCTGAATTTGTAAGCGCACTGCCTTAGCCTCAAGTATATAAGCAGCTGAGCCCGCCATCCTCCTCGCAATATTCATCATGATTTCTTGTCTTAAAAGATTTTTTTCCACCAAACCCACCCCAATGAGCAAAGACACCGTCGCATACGTCCAGAAGTTGATCAAGGAGAAACCAGTCTTCATTGCCTCCAAGACTTACTGCCCATACTGCACTGAAGCAAAGAGAACGATCAAGTCCATCACGCTGGACATCTACATTTTGGAGTTGGACAAGTTGGACAACGGCGCCGAGATCCAAGCTGCTTTGTATGAAATCACGTCGCAAAGAACCGTGCCTAACGTGTTCATCAACGGCGAGCACATTGGAGGCAACTCCGATGTCCAGGCCTTGAAGTCCAAGGACGAGTTGGAGACCAAGATCAAGGCTGCTTTGTAAATCAGTATAATCGGCGCAAGCGTTGATTTGTGAACGTTAATGGTAATAAATTGATATATTCGAGTGAATTGTAGTTGGGCGGAGGTTCTAGGTAGCCCGAATGGGGCCTAGACGGTGGGCCGAGAACTGGGGCTTCTGAGACTTCTTGTTTCTTATCTTTTTTTCTTTCTAAAATGATTGTCTTCTTTTCCAAACTTCTTTTATTAGTTTTGAGTGTTCGGTCGCTGGACCTGAATTTGACCCTACCCGCTGTGGCATGTTTGGGACATTGTAATTTTGTGGTAGATGAATATAAACTTGCCATGGGCCTGCAAGCGGGGCATATGCTCTGGTGCACTTGGTGAGATACAGGCCTGGGAGAAAATGCAATTGCCTTTCGAGTGGCTCCAATGAAAGCTTACGGAATGAGTCAGGCTAAAGCACTGTAAAGGCGCTAGTAGAATACAATCTTGCCAGCTCATGTGAGACTAGTCATCGAAAAGCATCACATGCCCAGCAATGGTTCTCTATATGAATCCAAGAAATTGGCGGCAACAATACGTTTCCCTCAGACCTGTGGTTAATTTTCTTTGGAGTTGCAACAAAAATTGGAATGTACCCGAGGGCTCTTTTCAGATCCAATAAAAAAGCGTGCCAATAGTAGTGAAAGGAGGGTGGGCAGGCCATGCTGTGTAAATATTACTTTTCAGCAAGATAAATCGCTCTATCATACATCACAACACCACAATGCAATAGAATAAAGCAAGATTAAATCAAATTTAACATATCTATGAAAGCTATGTGCTAAGAAGACCAATTAATTTAAACCCTCTGAAGAGAAGCATGTGAGTGGGCCTTTCTGATCATCGGCTCTCTGGTAGTTGAATCACCAATAATACGACTATCGATAGCAAACGGGTTTATTTCAAAAGGCGTGAGGTACCCACTTACGAATTTGACCCATTGTTTATAAAAAGTTCTTCCTAGACCTGATTTATGTATGATCAAAATCAAATTCAACTCAATTGTGCGTTGCTTAGCCTCGATCAGATATTATTTCTTTAAAGTTTCAGCCAGTTTAAGCATTATTTTTGGTTGTGCCAACATATCATTTTTCAAAATCAATGAGTATACTCCTGAATGATTCATGACAACATTGAATTTACCTGAGAATACCTCGGGTATTTGTTACAGTCCCCTTATCAAGCTCGCTTATAAGCTATCTTGAATAAATATTTATGGATTTCGTGAAAGGTACTACAGTGCCATAAGTGCGGGGATCATAGTTTTTGATCTTTTTTTGCCCTCGTTCATCTAGCTACTTAAGTGATTAGAAGTAAAAAACAAGATTACAGTAATTCTCAATATGGTGCTGGGATTATTAATTTTGGTAAATGAATCTAGAATACTTCTGATCCGACAATTATTTCTTTTATGGGTATCCAACACTACAGTGGTACGAGACTTTTGAATGTCATTCTGAGAGTACGAATGCGTTATGCCTGGTCAGAATCTGATGTTCCAGCCGATTAAACAAACTTTTTTATAAAGTAAATCAATTTCCTTGACTGTGAAGGATATCATCACGTGCAATAAGCCCTTAGTATCTATTTCAAAAGCGTAACTGTTCTTTATTCACATAAGAGCGTGAAAGTTTTTACTTTAGGAATTCTCACATACAACAATCGTTTTTGAATACTCTTCAATGCAATAAGTGGATATTATATTACTCAATAATTTGGGTCACGCCATAGATCACCTGAGGATTATACATGGACACAATCCTCAAGAAGACTTGGAGAAAAGCTTAGCCAAAGTCGCATTTTACGAGGTAGTGAACTGATCTGCCTGTATTACTTCACGCGTGTTGAAGTATTGAGACAATGATGATTATTGGTCTGTCTCGAAAAACCAAGGCTAACAGTGATATCAATTAAAGCATATTTTACTTATAGAAATAATTTTCCATTGCAAGCTCGCTCGATCTTGTGAGCTGTTTGCATTCTTCTGAGATGGGCTTTTAGAATAATATACCGCTACAGCCATAGAATGTTCAATTTCCGGTTGCGAGATATACGACAGAGATAATTCAGACCAGTGGCCAGAGGTATGGCGACAGCACTTCGCTTCTCTGGTTGGTGTTTCAGAGCCACGGGCTGTCATTTGACATGACAGGTCTCTGTTTTCGTTGGCGAAGAACATGAAGGCAGACAAATACATCTTTGGGGCATCAGGGTCCTCCTGTTTTTGGCCGACTTCTTTTTCTGGGAGACTTCTTTTATTCAGTAGACATATCTGAACAGTTTGTACTTCGTGATGTCTAGCAGCCTTGCTAAGAGAAGACGAAATTTGCAACCCGCGCTCGCTCATGAAAGACCAAGGCGCTAGAGAACATACCCACTACATTTACTTTGGAGGGGTGTGAAAAAAATGAGGCAGAAAACACAAGCAGGCTCTTTTTGGTGAGGCGTTAAAGACACGATATCCTGCAATGATTTATAGAGATCTGTTGTGAGGTGAGTCACCGTTTGCAGCCCTTTCGGACCGGCTGTTTTTGTGTTCTTCTTTGGTTGGTGGGCAGTAAAGGTATCTGCAACAACAATCTGGCACAACATATATGATGCAAATGGTAAGGATATAGATTGTCTGTGCTCATGAAATTATTTTGTTTGGGAAGGCTGACTTTGATTCCCGTGGTTTTGCTTGGAGGTTGATACTGGATTATAGTGTGGTTTACTACGAGGACGAGTTATAGATCTCAGAAAGAGACCTCAGACAGAAACTTCGGAAAAGACTTAAAGAAAGACTGAAGAGAGAGGCTTCAGAAAAGACTGAAGAAAAGACTTAAGAATGAGACTTCAGAAAAGACTGAAGAAAAAGACTGAAGAAAATGAGTGAAGAAAATCACCTAAAATCACCTAAAACCACCTGAAAACCACCTGAAAACCACCTCTAAATGACCTCAAAATGACCTCAAAATGACCCAAAATGACTTCTAAAAAAGACGTCAAAAAATAATTCAGCAGAAAAAGACCTAAAAAAGACCTCAAAGAAAAGAGACGAAGAAGCAAGCGGCCCGTACGCGGCGTTGTCCTCGCGGTTCCCGGCCCCGCCCAATCACCAAACAAACCGCGCCCAGCCAACTGATCCGCACCATGCTAACTTATCGCTAACTTATCGCTAACTAATCGCTAACTTCTCGCTAACTTACCCACACCAAGCTATCCAAACCACCGTTCCCGCTGCAGGCAACTCGCCAGCCTCCGCCACCACCACCACCCTTCATCCTTAACCACCCTCCACCTCACCCAAAAAAAACGTGGCCCGCAGCCGCCCTCTTACTCTACAATGAGGCCCGCGCTGCTCGCCAGGCCCCTTCCGCCTTGCCGCCCAGCAGTCCGCCACGTGTCGGACTCCATTCGGCTCACGCCCATCGACCGGTCGCAGAAGCCCGCGCGCTCGTCCGCGGACCTCGTGCCGCACCGGTCCTACCGCTTGCGCGTGCCGCTCTTGAAAAGCCCGTCGCACTTGGGTCACTACTCGTCGCGCGGCAACCGCCTCTCCAACGAGGACACGTACAGCGCGTGCGTACTCGACTTGGCCGGGCGCACGGTGTTCAGCTTCGCCGTTTTCGACGGCCACGGCGGCAGCCAATGCCTGCGGTTTCTCCAGGCCCGCCTCGCGGGCTTCGCGGAGGGAGCATCGCCGCTCGTGGCCAGCGGGCCCGCGGGCGACGCGGCTCGCTCCGCGCTCTTGCGCAAGTACAAGGACGACATCGGCGGCTACTGGCGCCGCTGGTTCCGGCACAAGGACGCCAACCTCGAGGCGCTCCGGCACGCCGCGCCGCAGGTGGCAGCGTTGCAGAACATCGCGGTGCCGCCCGATGACTTGATGCTACGGCTCCCGTTGGCGCACCTCGCCGCGGACTACGGCTTCTTCGCCCAGGACGACAACGCGCTGGGCTCCACGTGCACGGCCGCGTACTTGGAGACCGTGCACGCCGGCGACAAGGGCGCGTTCCTGCCCGTGTATGAGAGCCACTTCTTCAACCGCAACACCGTGTCGCGCTTGACCGTGGCGCAGGTGGGCGACACCAAGGCCATCTTGGTGGACCGCCACGGCGCGGCGCACGCGCTCACGCAGGCCCACCACCCGTCCAACCCGGCCGAGGCCGCGCGCCTCCGCCGCTACCTGGCCAGCCACTTCATGACCGACTCGTTCGGCGAAGAGCGCTTCGTGTCCTTGGCCAACACGCGCGCGTTCGGCGACCTCCAGTTCAAGGAGATGGGCGTGACGGCTGAGCCAGACGTGGCGCAGATGGTCGTGGGCGACGCGCACACCATCCTGGCCACGCTCACGCCCGCAGAGATCGCGGCCCACACGGTCGGCGGCCTCGGCGGCGACGAGGCCTTCCTCCTCTTGTGCACGGACGGCGTCACCAACGAGCTCACGGACCAGGAGATCGCGGACATCGTCATGGTCAACTTCAACATGCGCGGCCACCTCGCGGCCTCGCCGCAGTCGTGCGCCGAGGAGGTGGTCAGGTTCGTCGAGTACATTGGCGGCGACGACAACGCCACGTGCATCGTGCTCCGGCTCAGTGGCTGGGGCCGCTGGCCGCTCCGCGACCGCACGGGCCTGTTGCGCCAAGAACGCTTGGACGCGTACCAGCCGCGCGACCGCGGCTGACCTGCGGCCGCCAGTTCTATGGGTGTTGCCAGTTCTATGGGTGTTGCCAGTTCTATGGGTGTTGCCAGTTCTATGGGTGTGGCTGCCGGCTCTACGGGCGGGCCCGGGCGTTCCGGATCCTTCATTGTGTATATACAAGACCTAGTTCTTCGAGTACTTGTACACGAACTTCTTCCGCGTGGCCGCAAACTCGCCCAACTTGTTGCCGACCATGTCCTCGGACACCTCGAACTCGACGTACTCCTTACCGTTGTGCACCTGGAACTTCAACCCGACGAACTGGGGGAGAATCGTGCAGCTCCGCGCGTTGGTGCGGATCGCCGTCTTGGACTTCATTGCTTCCGCGATCGGGAGGGGCACCACGTGGGGGCCCTTCCAGGCCGACCGGCCTTTGAGAAGAGTGAATGCCGCTCTCATGCTGTTTTGGTGCTGTTTTGGTGCTGTCTATGCGGGGCACTTGAAGGCTCTAGCAGGAACCCGGGTTATCTGGTTAGACGCGCGTCTGCGGAAATCAGAGGTTCTAAAAATGTGGGCTGGCTTAAGCAGCGAAAAAGACTCGGCAATCAACGAGTCCTGGTTCTGGGGGAGCAAACGAAATGCAGACGCCACGGCTTGTGGCTGGGACCAAGCTCATTGGCCCGGCCGTCTCATTTTTTCCACTGCCAGGCCGGCGCGCGCACGTGACCCGCGGCCTCGCGCCCTGGGCCTGAGGCCCCGGCCCATCTCATCGCATCTCAACCCGTCTGCGTGCCTTTGCCTGTATTGTCATTGTCCATGTTTGCGCCGAGATTCGATCCCAATGCCGCGGTGGACGACAAGCCGCGCGCGCCCCGCAAGTTGCTCAGCCGGAAGCGGAAGATGGCTGCGGCCGACATCCGCGACTCGTCCGATGACTCGCTGAGTGATTCGGAGGCTGGCCCGCCAAGTCGGCTCGATGCGCTGGGATTTGAGGCGGCCGCCAGCGGGGCTAGGCCCAGCACGGCGTTCGATTCTGCTGAGGGCTCCAGCAGCAGTGACAGCAGTGACAGCAGTGACAGCAGTGACAGCAGTGAAAGCAGTGACAGTGATCAGGATACTGACCAGAAAGGTGGCCAGGATCGTGACCAAGAAAATGACCAGGGAAGCGATCCAGAAGCCAAGACCGCCTCGCGGGCCCCGCAGCACCACAACCCAAGCCAGGACGCGGCACGGGTCTCTGTGCCAGATCCTCTTCCCCAGCCCTTCAGTGAAGACAGCAATGCGCCACCAAACGACCATGACATGGACGTGGATAGCGGGGCACCCGAGGAGACTCCGGGCCCCGCCAAACATGCCAGCATCCTCAAGAAGTTTGCCAAGTCCACGCAGAACCAAGACGTGTCCGAGTCTGAGTCGGACACTGAGATGGAGGACGCAAAGGACTTGGCCCCGATGCCGCAGCCCGAGCTACCCCGCGACCGGCACTTAGTGTCGCACCAGTTCCACCAGAAGAACTTGGAGTGGTTGGCGTCTCCGACGTACTCGCTGCCCGAGGTCACCCGGCCGTTCTCCGAGTTCGGCATATCGCCCAAGATCCTAGCGAACCTCACGGCGTTGGGCTTCAGCAACGCGTTTTCCGTGCAGGTGGCCGTGCTCAACGAAGCCATGAGCGACCTCCGCAAAAACAAGCTCGCGCCGGATTTCCAGGGCGACATCTTGGTCAACGCGTCCACCGGGTCCGGCAAGACTTTGGCGTACCTGATTCCAATCGTGGAGGCGCTCCACACGCGTGTCGTGCCGAGGTTGCGGGCAATCGTCTTGGTGCCCACTAAGCCGTTGATCAACCAGGTCGCAGCCACCCTCAGAAGCGTGTCCAAAGGCACGGTCTTGTCCATCGTGTGCCTCACCAACGATAAGTCCATCAAGGACGAGGGCACCAAGATCTCCAGGAACGAGCCGGACATCATCGTGTCTACCCCCGGGCGGTTGGTGGACCACTTGCTCAACGGGTCCATTCTGATGCAGGCGCTCCGGTTCTTGGTCATCGACGAGGCCGATCGATTGCTCAACCAGTCGTTCCAGAACTGGTGCGAGGTGGTGGTCTCAGCCATGGAGAAGTGCGCCCGGCATTCGGAGAACACGGGCACGGTCTGGAAGTTGCAGCCGCAAAAGATGATCTTCTCCGCCACGCTCACTACTGATGCGGGCAAGCTCTCGCTCTTGAAGTTCACCAAACCCCGCTTGATCGTGGTCAACTCCAAGGAGCAGCTCGTCAACGAGATGTTCTCGGTGCCCGCCACTCTCCAGGAACACAAGTTGAGATTCAGCTCGCACAAGTCTGCTTTGAAGCCGCTTCTTCTCGCTAAGTTTTTGCTCCACACCAGAAAGCTCCAGTCCGTGCTTGTCTTTGCCAAATCCAATGATGCTACTCTCAGGTTGGCGCGTATATTGAACGATCTCTTTTCGCAGTTGGCGCCGGAGCTCAAGACCAATGTTGCGTTCATCAACGCCACCAACAACATGTCGTCGGTGCGGAAGAGAATCTTGCGGGACTTTGCGGACGGCAACATCAACGTATTGGTCGCAACGGACTTGATTGCCCGTGGTCTCGATGTCTTGTCCATCACCGACGTCGTTAATTACGATGTTCCCAATTCGTCTCGTGAATATGTGCATAGAGTCGGTCGTACTGCCCGAGCCAACCACAAGGGTGAGGCCTTTACCTTCTGTTTCGGTAACGGTGAGAGCAGGTGGTTCAACAATATCATGGTCGATGTTGCGCGAGTCGAGCCTATTATCGAGTTAGAAGAGGAGCCGGTGCTGGAGCTCGAAATGACAGTCTACAAGAGGGTCATGGCGGAGTTCCAGGAGTCGATGAAAAACGAAGGCTAAGAACGATATCACTACGATATCACTGGACCGATATCATTGAAGAACGACCGGGAGCCGAGGGTCTTCGATGAAGTGGACATGTTCGATAATTCTTGCAGAGAACCCTGGAAATCGAGCACGCCATCGCAAGCTCGAACAATGCCCCGGTGACTAATCATTAAAAAATAGAAATGGAGGAGTCTCGCGAAGTGCAGTGGAATCACGGCAAACATTCTGTGACTACAAAGGGATTGCGGGGCCAAGGCCGGATATGACTCACCTCATTTGCACATTCTAATTTAGGCTCGGCCGAGTACTTTTCAGGGCCGCCCCCACGCGTCATGTGCATGAAGGAATAAAACTACGACAACTACGGACTCTTTGTCAGGCTGAGGGTCACCGCCATTTTGGAGGCCTGCTCCGAGCTGGATTGCAATTGGACGCTGACTTTTAGCCTGAATACTTGATTTAAAAGCATCACGCAATGAATCTAGACAGGCGTATCAATTCTCTGCGACTCGTATCTTTACATCGAGGCACGCCGCGCTGCCGCACGGCTCTGAGGTATAGAGAAGTAAAAACATGGATTTCCCTGTCCGCCTGCTGCAGGAGCCGCCAGCAGAGCCGCCAGCAGAATCACCATACGGTAAACATAGCAAAGCTTCTCCAGCCATGCTTGTTCCATAGAGTTGAAAAGTAAATTTGCCTTTCAGATTCTGGCTGAATAGCGAAAGACACTGGATTCATTCACATCTGTACCATACTCATGCCTTGGTTGGTTTCTGCAGTAGTTTCCCTGAGATGAGCCGATGCAGCATAAAGAAAGCGGCAGGGCCATGGCTCCTGACCATTTTTTTTTATGTGTTTCGACTGAGGAGATTCGCATATATCCAGTCTGCAATATTCAATTGGAACAGGTGCGGTGAAGCGCACCCTTGCAAGCGGAACAGATCCATCCACTTCTCTGAGATCGATCGTGTAAGCAAGGTGCGACGAAACGTTCCCGATTAAAATACATAGACCAAAGAGATCGGCTTTTTCCCATGTTTCTTTCATTCACTAAAAAACTATTTGCCACCAAGTTTCCGTTCATCTCGAATGGAGGCTCATGTCATGGCGCGCTTATCGTCGTGTCTGCACATTGCAGCCGGCACCGGGCGATACTCTATTTCTATAAAAAGGATTGTCAATCCACCAGCTTTCCATCTTTTGCAAATTTCAGCCCATCTGCGATTCTCAAGAGAAGCATAATTGCAGAACTCCTCTGTCGTCTTCACCCGGGAACAGTGTATACGAAGCTGCGTTCCACACGCCCAACCCATCTGCTGCAATCGGCTTCGCAACCTCAGAGCCCTCACAAATTTTTCCGATATCTGGACCCAATTTCCGCCCATCGCCAGGAAAATGGATCCACACCAAATCCTCCAGATTTCTCCCCTGGAGAAATTCAACCGAAATACATGCGCTCTTCTTGATTCCCTCCGCAATCCCCTATATGACGCTCTGCAAAACTATTTGAACCCATGCTTCCTAGCCTCGGCCGTGTTCTATGTGCAAGGTGCCATTGGATTAGTTATGACCATCCAGATATTCACGCTTTTGTTTCGAAATTCCTACGGAATCTATAGAATCAAATACTCCTTCGGAAACCCGTGGAATATTCGAAGCGTGGGTGTGCTTCATTTTTTCAGGCTCACCTGTGCGTTGTTGCAGACGCTCCTATATGCTGTGCTCATAATGTTGAACCCAAAAACTGCAACTCTGCCATTTTCCGATGCCAAATTTGCCGGGCTTTTGGCACTGTTTTCTGTTACGCTCTTCTTTGTGATTCCTTTGCATTTTTTGGAGACTACACGGTCTGCTGTGGGCCACGGCTCGCTCATTACATACTGGTTATTTTCTACCATAGCATTTGCCATCATTCTAGTGCTGGACTTTGTGTCACCCTACAAAGTGTATATCCCGGCTCACGACAAGTCAGCACATGCCCTTGCCTATACACTGGAGGTCTTAGTACTTGTGAACGCCGTCTGCTCCTTCGTTTTCGAGGTCTACTTGTACTCTCCGTCGGCAGAGCTAAAGGACTACTTTGAGTTGAATGACTGGGACATCTACACCGTCAAGAACTTGATTTACACCTTGACATTCAAATGGCTCGAGCCCATTTTGCAGAAAGTCGAGCGCGAGCATACCATCGAAGTGACCGAAATCCCCAACACGATCGTTGAGTTGAAGAGCGACGTGACCATTAGTCAGGTACGTGAAAGCTGGGCCTACGAGTTGAAAAGAGCCGCCTGGTGGAGAGACAGAAGACTCAGAAAGAAAAAGAACCCTTCACATAAAGACAGTCAGGTGCAGCCTTCGTTGTTCCTTACTTTGTTGCGTGTCCACTACCAAACGCTTGCGCTTGGTTTCTGTGGTGAGATCGTGGATATCACTTGCGCGACTCTTGCTCCGTTTTTGCTCCAAGGGTTTATTCTTTTCATCTACGAATCATCAGATCTCTCGGGTGACGAAGTGGCGCCTCCGGTGATCAGAGGCTTTGCCTTTGCATTCGGCATCTTTCTTTGCTCATTCATCAAGTTCATTTCCTTCAACCAGTACTTCATAACCTTCTTCCGGTGTTCTTTTAGCATCAAGTCTGCCATGACCTGCTTGATTTACGAGAAGGCACTCAAGTTGTCCCCAGAGGCGAAAAAAGAAAAGTCCACCGGAGACATTGTCAACCATGTTGCTGTGGATGTGAACGACATTGCATCCAGCCTTGAAACTTGCTCCGATGCTGTGGCCATCCCTTTGAGGTTGTTTTTTTGCTTGGCCGCTCTTCACAGGCTTTTGGGAAATGCCATGTGGGCTGGCTTGGCCACAACCGTCATCTTGGTTCCTTTGAGTACGCGTATCACGACAATGATATATTCGCTTTACAATACTCAAATGGAATATAAAGATGCCAGGACACGTTTGACCAGCGAAATTCTTAACTCAATCAAGAGTATCAAACTCTACTCGTGGGAGACCCCTATGTTGAAGAAACTCGACGAAGTAAGAAACAAGAAAGAGCTCGTCAACCAAAAGAAAATGGGAATATACAATGCTGGCTCTACTTTCTTGTGGGGTTGTATTCCTTTTGTCATTTCGTGTACAGTGTACTCAGTCTACGCCACGGTCATGAAACAGACATTAACCCCCTCTGTCATCTTTCCTGCTCTATCTTTGTTTTCTCTTTTGACAGAGCCTGTCACCATGCTCCCTGCTATCTTCTCAAATATCATGGAAGCCAAGGTTGCATTGGAAAGAATGTCTCATTACTTCATCTTGGACGAAATTGAGAAGGGCATTGTCCACAGATCTTACAAATCACTCCGTCCAAACGACACCAGTGTAGAGATAAAGCTGGCAAATTTTGTGTGGTCTTCAGTCATAGCAAAAGAGTTAGACGAGGCTGATGAGCTGAACTATGCTTTGAGAGATATCAACTTCACTGCCAAAAAAGGGCAATTGACGTGTGTGGTTGGAAGAGTTGGTGCTGGTAAAACCACCATTCTCAAAGCACTCATTGGTGAAATTCCCCTTGTTGATGAAAACGATGCTTCTGTTTCTGTCAATGGTACCGTTGCCTATTGTTCTCAAAACCCATGCATTTTAAACACTTCCATCAGAGAAAACATTTTGTTTGGAAAGAGATACGATGCGGGCTTTTACAAAAAGACAGTTGATGCCTGCCAATTGACTAGCGACTTTGAGGTTTTACCCAATGGCGATGCAACCTTGGTTGGTGAAAAAGGCATTTCTCTTTCCGGTGGGCAAAAAGCCCGTGTTTCTTTGGCACGTGCGCTTTACTCAAGAGCTGATGTATATCTATTGGATGATGTCTTGTCAGCCGTTGATGCACATGTTGGGAAGAAAATCACCAAACAAGTACTAAGCTCCACTGGTTTGCTTTCCACAAAGACCTTAATTCTCGCCACCAATTCCATGAAAATTTTGCGTTTAGCGCATGAGACTGTTTTCTTGGAAAAAGGCAGGATTACCGAACGTGGCACATTCACGGAACTTATGCAAAAAGGCGGTGAAGTTTCAAAACTCATGAACGAATTTGCTCAAGAAGATGACGAAGAAAAGACTGGTGAGAATGATAATGTGGAGACGGATATTGAACAAATCGCAGAATCTACTGAGTCTAGCGATAGTGAAGACCTTCTCATGTCAAAGCCATATCAACCAGTGACTTTGGCTGAGGTTGAGGACTTGGGTGAAGCTGCTCTTACGAGAGTCATGACCCATCACACTATTGGAGCAACCAGTGCAGTTTCTTTTGGCCATGAGTACATTTTTGAAGATGAGTTTCACACAAAGCAAAGTTCCTTGGAAAACAAGGAAAATAAAGAACAAGGCCACGTGAAATGGAAGGTATATCTTGAGTTTCTTCGTGCTTGTAATTGGATCTACATCGCCATCTGGTGTTTGTTCTTTTGGGCGGTCGTGGGAATGAACATCATAGGCAACTGGGTTTTGAAATACTGGTCGGAGAAAAACCTTGTTAGTGGGCACAATGTTTCTCCCACCCTATTCTTGTCTATCTACGCTTTTACTGGAGTTGCTGGTGGCTTCCTCACGTTCGCAAGTGCGTATATTATTTGGACATTTAGTGCGGTGAGAAGCTCCATGTATTTCCATGACAAAATGGCCAACAGTGTCTTGAGATCGCCGATGGCCTTTTTCGATACTACTCCAATTGGCAGGATCTTGAACCGATTTTCAGACGATATATCTGTATTAGACCAGCAAGTGCTTTGGTCTCTCACTATGTTTGTCTCCTTCTTGATAGAGTGTTTCACTAGACTTGCCATTGTGGTATTTAACTTACCTTTCATGTTGGTTGTCATAGTATGCTTGCTATTCCTCTACAACCACTTCAGAAATAAGTTCATGCCTGCTTCAAGAGAGCTCAAAAGACTCAAGTCAGCACTGCGAAGTCCAGTCTTTTCTCATTTACAAGAGTCTATCAATGGTGTGGAGACAATAAGAGCTTACAATGAAGACGAGAGATTCATTCACTCCAACAGAATTAAAGTTGACAACGTTACAAAGATTGATTGGACCATTCAGGGCTGTAACAGATGGTTATCGATGAGACTCCAATTCATTGCTGCTTTGATTGTTCTCTTCTCGTCTATGATGATATTGTACGGTGTTCACTCCGGAAGAGGCCTTAGTCCTTCTATGGTTGGTTTTCTTATGACATATGTCTTCAGTTCCACAAGCACTCTTAATGCGATCATCAGATTATGGGCAGAGGTTGAGACCAAAGCTGTCAGTCTTGAACGTTTGATTGAGTATGGTAACTTACCATCTGAGGCAGAGATGATTATTGAAAACAACAGGCCTGATAGTCATTGGCCTGCCACGGGTGAAATTCATTTCAAAGACTACAGTACGAGATATCGTGAGAACTTGGATCCTGTCTTGCGCAACATTAATTTGGACATCAAGCCAGCCGAAAAGGTGGGTATTGTCGGAAGAACAGGAGCGGGGAAAAGTTCTCTTACTCTTGCCTTGTTCCGTATTGTCGAGGCAACCACCGGCCAAATTGATATCGATGGAATCAACAGTGGCACTATTGGTCTTTTCGATCTCAGGACTCAGCTCAATATTATTCCACAAGATGCACATGCCTTCGAAGGCACCGTGAGAGAGAATTTGGACCCATTCGGACTGTACTCTGACGAGACCCTTTGGAAAGCTCTCGAAATGGCGCATCTCAAAGAGCATGTGGAGTCCATGAAAACTACTTTGAAGAAAGATGACAAAAAGACTGATGAAAATGGCAAAGAGCTTGAACAGCAAGTAGGACTTGACGCCAGAGTTGTTGAAGGTGGATCCAATCTTTCTTCGGGCCAGAAACAACTTTTGTGTCTTGCGCGTGCATTGTTAAAGGAATCCAAGGTTTTAGTCTTGGATGAAGCAACAGCTGCTGTGGATGTTCAAACTGACAAAATCATTCAAGAAACAATTCGCTCCGAGTTCAAAGACAAAACCATTTTGACTATCGCACATCGTTTGGATACCATCATGGACAGCGACAGAGTTCTCGTGTTAGAAAGAGGGATGGTAAAGGAGTTTGACACACCTCAGAACTTGCTTGAAGACACTAAAAGCGAATTCTATTCATTGTGCAAAGAGGGTGGATATCTCGATAAAAAACAGTCTTAGAATTATTTATATGATTAGACTACTATATACCAAGAATAAGAAAATTTATGGCTTAATGTGAGATGTAGTGTGAGCTTTAATTGGAATACCGCCAACGGATATACCAATAACAGTATCCTTGGCTTTATTGATGAGACTGTCAATCTGTGTCGAGAAAATTGTTGTTTAAACAAGTCGCCGCATTCTCCAAGAGCACCTTATTTGTGGTTAAGCACATCTAGGTATTGCTTTTCGGTTTTCAATAAAGGTATTTACCGTACTTTGCAGGTGAAAGGAACTCTTTTGTTTTCTGGTGGAGTAATCTGATTTGAAAGAGGAGACTATATGATAATATATAAAGAAGCTTTGAACTATTTTTTCAAAAAAAAACATCGTCTTATAGGGCGTCACTGGAGAGAAGTAAAACCCCACCACTAACGAAAAACTAAAAAGAAAAAACCTATAATAAATCGCATCATTGGCTCAGGTGAGAAGGCGCGAGCAACAATTCACGAAATCTCCCAAAGAGGATGTAAGAAGACTTCTGCCCATAACCAATGTCAACCACTTAAATGTAATTAGCTGAATATCATCGGTCCATAGGATATGTTTCCCTGAGGGCCCGTGACCATAGCTCATTTGACACGGCGGAAAGACGTACATTTGTCTTTGCCTCCTGGTCCCTAAGCAAATAAACCCTGCGAACGACTTTATCAGACCCAAGTAAGGTTTCTTGAATTGTCAAGGGAAATATTAAAAGGAGCTAGCATCTCCCTTAAGTGCATTGGAGCTTGAAAGCCGATCTTTTGCCACAAAATGTGCACAATCTCACACTCATTGTAAAGGTGGGCTAACTTCTGATCGCAGGGTATCAGTCAACACCATTATATATTTTTCCTTTTCCAATTCCGTACTGTCCTTTTTTTTTTTTTTTGGTTAGATTCATCTGATTAAAGGGGCAAAACTATATAACGAATATATATAAAAAACCTTTAAACAGC